>NC_137819.1:51927457-52012457 GCF_963921795.1 Nannobrachium achirus | reverse complement strand
AGGAGGCAGAAAGTGAGAGACTTGAGGGAGGGAGGAGAGCGGAGGAGGAGAGCGGAGGCACATCTTGAACAGGTTTACTTTTATTCACTTCTCATGTTTGGTCATTCGGCAGCCAAACCAAACGCAGCGCGTCTCTACATTTCTCCTGTTCTTGTCCTTCTTCACTCTTTGTCCTCCCTCTCAGGTCTCTGTCTATGTGTCTCTCTCTTGTTCTCTCTCTATGTCTGTCTGTCTGTCTCAAACTCTCTCTCTCGTTCCATATCGTGAACTGCTTGTAATAGCTCTGTGCTTGCCTGTAGAGAGAGAGAGAGAGAATGATGGTGTATAAAAGTGCAGGAAACAAGTGATGAGTGCATAGAATGCGTTTTGGAGCTTTTATGGGGCAAGGTAGACAGGAGAGAGATGGACTGATCTAGTGCGTGGAGCGGAGGAGGTGTGACCACTCAGAGAAGGTATTATGGAATCCGCCGGAGCTCATCGGGCCAAACACGCAAGCTGATGAGCTGTTTTGTTGGCGATTTGGCACAGAGAGGACAGCAATTCCGAGCAGAAGAAACATGTGTTTTTACGGCATCCTGTAGCTGCTTCATAAATGTCCTCTCTCTCTCTCTCTCTCTCCATTCTTCCAATCTCCCAATCCCTCTCTCTGCCTCTTTTATCCTCCTCCCCCCGTTCTCCCCTGCTCCCTCCATCTCTCCCTCCCTCCCTCCCTCTATCCCAGGTATAAGACCGTGGAGCGGTTGGCAGCTGAGGAGTACGAGAGGGAGCACGTCCGCGTGCCGAAGACTCGCCCCGACCTCAGCCTGACCTTTGAACCTTCGGAGGCGTGGCCGTCGTCGTCGCGCAGCAGCACGCCGTCCTCCTTCGCCTCCCAGGAGGAGGGCGAAGCCGACCTCGAGTCGGAGACCCCCGTGACCCCTTACACTCCCTCCGAGACCGGTAAGTACAACTCACGCTGACGACGCAACGCTGCGCCATTAAGAACAGTGAGATGTTAGAGTTAGGGTTATGCTCTTATTATGGGAACACAGTGCTAAACTTTAGTGCATGCTCACGGACAGAGATGTGTGAATAGCTGGTTAAAGGGGAAGACCACCCATTTTCAATATTGAAATATGTCATTAATATACCTTAGAGGAGAAAAAAAGTTCCACCTCTTCTGTGTTGCCTAGAACTGGAGGATTGATTTTGGGGTTTGTATTGTAAAGTACAATGTGTGATGTCATCAAGTTGTACTTTACAATACAAACCCCAAAATCAATCCTCCAGTTCTAGGCAACACAGAAGAGGGCACAACTCCTCTAAGGTATATTAATGACACAGTTCAATATTGAAAATGGGTGGTCTTCCCCTTTAAGTGACAAGATACGAGTAGAAACAATTTGGTACATTTTTCCTGGTTGTATAAACGAGTTATCTGAGAGCAGATGAGACCTGCACCTTCTTCAAGCTAAATTCATTCTGGTTATAAAATGCCTTATCTAATCTTTTTCGTACTGTACTATGGTGTCGTGTGGCAAAGATAGAAGATCTACAAATTCCCAATGTGTCACATTACGATGTGTTAGGAGCTTGTAGATTTTGCTTATAATGACATACCCAAAGCTACGTATAGTCAACTTTTTCTTGAAAAACGGATGCTAAAATAAAAATTATGTTGCGAAAATATTTTATAAATAAAATTAAGCTTCATATGTGTTTCTTTTCAAAAATGACCACAAAACTGACTTTGTTTACATCCCTCTTCTATTCTTTTATATGGATTCCATATAAAATAATAGAAGAGGGATATAAACAAAGTCAGCCTGACAACGGCCAAAATGAAAAAGCTCCTTTAAAATAGGCCAGGAATAGGCCAGGTTGAAAGTGCTTGTCTTGGGAACAAACCTACCGTGTGTGGCTGAAACGGTCAGTATATCCTAGAATCTTTGACAGCAATGACAGCTTAAAGACATGATGTAGCATTTCATAGCACGTCATGTGTGTTCATCGGACGGTCCTTTGGGTTAGTGTTAACGTTCAGATCTTTCACTGTATTTACAATGCACTGAATGGTTGACAGTTTGTTCCTTGAGGGCTGGGGGGGATTAAAACCAGAAGTTTGTTTCAATTCCCACCAGTGCGCCCCAGCGCAATCACTCTTAACCTGAAATTGTTTCAGCTTGTAGCCTGCCATTTCAACTAATGTGCAGGTGTGAGAGAGAGAGAAAAAGTTAGAGAGAGAGAAAGTTGGAGAGAGAAAGCGAGAGCGAGAGAGAGAGAGACTTGGGGAGAGTGGGGAAGTGAGAAAAGATGTGGGTGAAAGGGTCAAACAGGGTTTTAAAAGACCTTTTTGAAAGCCTGATGCCAAACATCTTGCGTAAGAACACAGCCTTGTTTTGCGCCTTAGTAAAATGTGTATACGCACGCAGCGGAGGTACTGTAGCTCAAGCGAGCTAGTGTATAAGGGCCTCATAGCCTCAGAGCCACGCATGTTATTCTAACCTTGCATCACAGCCTGGACTGTACCGTGTGCGTGTGTATGTTTTGAGGTAAACAGGAACCTAATTCCTCATTTCCTGTTCATATCCTGGTGCAAACGACAACCCACCTTTGTGTGCCTGACACATTGTTTACGTTGGTGAATGGGGTGTGTGTTTTTGTTGGTGTGTGTGAGCGTGCGTCGACAGCAGGCTCAAAACATGCGGGCCAAACAGAGGCCTCTTTGAAAAAGCCAAACGTCAGTCATGCAACCGTGTCAAACAGTATTTCTATACAGTTCACTGATATAGCTATCAGTGTACTTGGACGTGAATTATAGCAACTCTTGTACACGCTGCACAGCTGTCCTAGGGTTATTTTGTGTAATTTTTTCGTGTAATATTTAAACATTGTAAAAGTTAAATTGATGGGTTTGTGGTCACCAGCGTGCGTATTTTGAATGTGCTCGCCATAGATAGATACCGAACATTAGATGTTACATTATGTTATCAGCCATGTGATAATCAGTTAAGGGGTGTCTTTTTGAACAATAAAGCATTGTTGGCTTTAAGCATTGTTTGTAATTTTGGAACTATTATAATCAAAATTCTACCAGACAGGCACAGGTACCATTCCGGTGTCACCTCTATGGTTTTATTTTCATAGTTCTCATGTGTCTTCATTCATTTTAAAAATGAATCGTTTTTACACCTAGCACGTTCTGCAACACTGTAAGCATAGTATTAAAGCATCTAAAACCATACGTGTTCATTGCCGCCTGACAGGGGAGGCCGATGACTCCAGTGCCAGCGCGGAAACGGAAGAGAAAGAGCCCGAGGCCACCGCAGAAGAAGTAGAGCCGGGCGATCAGAAAGACGCGGTTGAAGTAGAAGTAGAAGTAGAAGAAGAGAAGGACGGCAGCGAGTCGACGGAGAACAAGGAGGAGGAGGAGTGTGAAAAGGAGGAGCAGGAGGAGGAGGAGGAGCCCCGTGGAGAGAAGGACGTTGAGGAGGCGGGGGAGGAGGACAGCGGGATCCTGAGCGACAAGGAGCGACAGAATGAGGAGGTGAATGAGAAGGACAACTGCTCGGCCTCCAGCATCTCCTCAGCCAGCAGCACTCTGGAGAGAGAGGAGAGGGGCAGCAGTGACAATGGTGAGAGCTCCTCCTTCACCTGCCATCTACACATCACTGGTGTGAACCTGGGCATTCACCAAATATTAGAATATTAGAATATTCGAATATCAAAGTCACTATTCTACGTTGTTCACCGAAGTCGAATATTCGCTTTTTACTTTTTTTTTTTATTGTTTTCTCTCTAAGAAATATATAGTTTATAAAACTTGGCTAGATAGGAATTTGTTAATGCTCTATACCAGGTGTTCTCAAACCTTTTTAGGCTGTGACCCCCAAAATAAGCATATTTGAACTGGGGACCCCCACCCTGACAAGCACTTGGAATTGTAGGTATTACATTTAATGTGACTCGGTTCCGCAGATAAATATTGTTAAAATAGCAGATCTACATGCTCGCAGGCGTTGTGAGCATGTAGATCGGCTATTTTCACAATGTTCGCCTCTTGCTTACTTCATATTTGACAGTTTGGCCAGTCCTGTAGAATATTCGATTATTCGAATACTTTGAGGTCGAATAATTCGAATACTATAAATCACTATTCGTGAATGCCCTAGTGTGAACCTTTTCAGGCCGCGACACCCCAAATAATCATATTTTAACTGGGGACCCCCTCACCCTGACGAGCACTAAGAGTTGAGGCATTACATTTTGTATAACACTGTCCCATTGTGAAAATAGCAGAGCTATCTACTATCTACTATCTACTATCTATGCTCACAATGCCTCGCGTTGCGAGGCGTTGTGAGCATGTAGATGGGCTATTTTCATAATTTCTGCCTCTAATATTTGACAATTTTGGCCAATGCTTAATTTGTCGTTATTAGAGGTATTGAAAAGTCCTTAAATTGTCACTTTAGAAATGTGCAGATGCCCTCGATACACTTAAACTTTATGTTGGTTTGTTTACTGTTGAATGAGAAAACAATGTTGTACATTAAGTTAATCATCTGGGGACCCCCCAGTGTAAAGTAACTAAGTACATTTACCTGAGGTGTTTGTGCTTTACTTGAATAGTGCCAATTTCCAATACTTTTACTTTTACTCCATTTGCTTGTAGATCTGCTATTTTCAAAAGATGTTCATACATTTAAACACTTTAAAAGGAACATTCTGACACAATGAGTACTTTTACTCTGGTACTTTAAGTACATTTTGATGCCAATACTTGTATTGTCAAAAATAGTCAAACATTTTCAAAACAATTTCCAAATCAAAATCGTTTAAATGTTGCGTAAATACTGTATCTACAAGCTCACGACGTGTTGTGATGCGAAGCGTTGTAGAACTTGTAGATCGGCTATTTTCGCTATTCATCATACGAACACTATATAGACTGTGTGCGTGCGTGCGTGTGCACACGTGGGGGGGGGGGGGGGGGCATTTGTCAGATGTAAGGAAGCAGTCTGTTTTCGAGCAGCCCCTGTTTTACTTGGCTGCTCCTAGGAAAACAGGCTGGGAACCACTGCTGTAGTGAACACTACATTGTGTTACATTATTAGTACAGAGTGGATCTTATTGGGGCGTACCAGTAGCTGTCCACATGATTACAGGGTCCCTGGCTGGTTCAGTGCTGGCCAGATGAGAAAAACTATTGTCTATTGTTTTAAACAAAGCAAAGAATAATAATATTTTAGTGAGTGTGTTTTTGAGTTTTAGTTAAGCCAAAGTGTTCTTTTCATTGGCAGAGAATTTAAGCAGACATTTATCAGATTAAATTCTAGAAATAAATTATGATATATATAGTTTATCATCACTTTGGCACACATCGTTGCCTGAGGTTGGACACAACAAAAAGCAATTCATTTGCTTTTAACATAACCAAAGCCTTAGTTATTACAGTAACAAAGACAATGAGAAAACAGCATTTGGTCAACCTGTGAATTGAATAATTAGATTAACATCAACTGACTCGGTGAAGGAAATGGCAGTCCTGCTGGGATCTCCTAACCGTGCGGGGAGGCAATTGACTGAGAAAACATCAGGTGCTGCTGGCTGGCCTCACCCTTGTTGGTACGCAGCCATTCTGTGAACCCTTGGAAGGTTGCCAGCCGTTTTCCGCTCTGTGTTTTGGTTCTTTACCAGAACTCCACTGTTTCCTCAGTCATCAATTCTACCACACCATCCGCAGCAACCGTGTTTGGCAGCCGATTTTTGTCCGTATTTGACATGTCATGGTCCTTCTAATGGCATACGGTGATAAATCAACTACCTCTCCTCTCTGTCTCATCCTTCTTTCTTTTATTTTTACTTATCTCTTTACTTCTCTGTTTTATTTTCACTTTTTGGTGTTCTATTCAGATGTCTTTTTACTTTTCTTTTGCACTCTCCTAATGCACATTATCTTAATGTCTTAAAATGTTTTTGTGTAAAGCACTAGTCTTGTTGTTGAAATGTGCTATACAAATACATTTTCCCTACGTTTCCTTCCCTTGCCTTTAGGTCTTAAAGAGGCGGAAGTGAACGAGCAGTGCAGCAAGCTCTCCAACAGTAAGCTCTTCATGCTGGACATGCTCTACTCCCAGAGCAAGAAGCCCAGCAATGAAGAGGAGGAAGAGGAGGAGGAGGGGGTGGAAAAGGAGAAAGAGAAAGGAGAGGGGGAGGACGACGGCGAGACCAACCGGGAGGTGGCCGACGGGCCTCCGGACGACGCCCAACCGCAGAACGGCGACAACAACACCGCCACGGAGCGGCGCTCGAACATCCGGGCCTTCGCCGAGCGCTTCGGGGACCTGATCAAGGACCTGGGCTCGCACCGGCAGGAGCCCCCCGACGGCCCCGGGGGGCACGAGCCCCCCGAGGCGGAGAAGCAGCCCCCGCCGCCGCCCCCGCCGCCTCCCCCCAAGAAGGAGTCGGACACCATCTGGGACCAGCTGCTGGCCAGCCCGCGGGAGCTCCGCATCGGCGACATCAACTTCACCGACCTGACGGAGGACGACGACAAGGACATCCTGGACACCATGGCGCTCATGGGCGGCTGCGGGGACCTCCCACCGCCGCCCCCGCCCATGCCCCTGCCCTTCCTCCGCCACCTGCCGCCGCCCCCGCCCATGCCGGGCGTCTGCCCGCCGCCCCCGCCCATGCCGGGCATGATGAGGCCCCCTCCCCCGCCCGCCTTCAACTGCCCGCCCTCGTCGGCCCCGCCGCCCGAGCCAGCACTCTACAGCAACAAGAAGAAGAAGACCATCAGGCTCTTCTGGAGCGAGGTGATGCTACACATCATATCAGGGTCCATTGTTTATTGGGCATTTAAGCCGCGGACCAGTGGTGTCAGTTCAGAAAAAGCAACATGACTGGTGTCTTGCGCGCGCGCGCGACAGTCATGTTGCCATACCTTAGAAACAGGCATGATACATTTATTTTAAGAAGTACATTTTATTTTTGTTTCTACGGTTTCTTGGGCTGGATATGGCAGCCTGGAATGGTTGTTCAAGTGCAGCTAAACTTGGCATGTTAGTAAACGTGCCACAGTTAACAATAATGAATTGCACCTGTGCAGCTGACCTGCGGAAACCTGGGAATATACCATTTTGTCAAGACGGGGAGAATACAAGTGTGGAGAATTATAATACCTTGTTAAAGTGACCATTTTGTTCAATTTTGCATTTGTAGTTATTTCACTGTATGTACCTATTTTACCTATTTAACAACATAATAACCAGCCCAGATAGACAAAGAGACTTTCATGGATTTATATTTAAAAGTAACTTTTATTTTCCCCCCTGGACCCAGGGTATGGCAGCTGCATACGCCTGCCATACCCAATTGACGCCCCTGCCGCGGACCACCATTTGATGAGATTTCAGCTTTAACTGATCCTGTGCATTCTTTGTGCTTTGTGTTCAGGTGCGTTCATCAGACAGCCGAGAGTACCGAGACTACAGACGGAGTGGAGATTCGCTCTGGTCTAAACTGGAGTCTGTTAAACTGGATACGTCCAAACTGGAAAACCTGTTTGAGTCCAAGTCTAAAGAGATGCCAGTCACTAAGGTATACTGGTTTATTTGAAACTAGTAAAACACCCTAAGGGCGAGAAGCGACCTCATGTCATGGAGTGTGACATGGGCTTAATATTGATGACATCAGGGATCTCCATACATGGGCATAAAAGGGACAAGGACGGCCATATACTGTATGGAGTGTGACATGAGGCGTGACTGACTGACATGAGGCGGAGGTTTTGATACTAAATGCTCCCTACAGTCACAAATTAAACGATGCAGGAACTGGGATCATTGATTTTGTAGAAATGACATTCAGTATCACTTTCTGAGATTATATCCAGTTTTGGAACAACACTTAATTGAAGTTGGTGTTTCTGAGAAGCTTTGGACAAGAGTTTTCACACTTTCTCTACTCAAAATACGTCTTTTCAATTAATAAACCCAGTAAATAAATAACTGTGAATTTGCTCCACCGATGTGTAAATGTTAATAATATTAAAATAAATATAGTACATCACATTTGATTTCTGATAAGGGGATACATTTTTATTTTTAATTTTACTTACATTCATCTGCAAAAATCCTACCATAATTCTTTTATCAAGAAACTTTAAAACATAAAAAAGAAATGCTTTTTAGAACAAGAACAGTGCAGTATTTTGTTCTTGCAAATCTCTAGCCAGAATTCATTGCATATCAATCAATACCCATAGTTCAAGGTGAGGAAAAAGCTCCCTTTTTTGTGCAGGAGGCAGTCAATTGTGGTTTAAGTGGTCGGTCATATGAGGAAGGGGGAGACATTGTTGCGGCTCCATTTGAATGGCTTCCTACAATTAAGAAAATACATAGAATGTAACTCACCCAAACCACTAAATTTCCTATGGGCAAATAAACTTTGTAGACATCTTCCCAGCAATTAGTTAGCTCAAGTTGTCTTGCTATCAATCAGACACTCACCCATACACACCCACCCACCCACCCACCCACCCACACACACACACACACACACACACACACACACACACACACACACACACACACACACACACACACACACACACACACACACACACACACACACACACACACACCAATTACAAAAGCCTGCCATGCATTGCTGTGGGCAGGGTAATAATGTGTGTGGGATGTCACACATGACATTTACTGTAAGCCTGATTTATACGTATTTGCAAGACGGTGTTGCACACCGAAAAGAGCATATCTACAAGCTCACAATGCATCACAGCGATCACATGCTGTGAGCTTGTCGATCATCTGTTTTCACAGTATTACAGTAGCTTTCCATGTTGTGTGGCAAACTGTGAGTCAAGCTAATTCCACTTCTGTGGCGACTGAATGACATTCCCAAAATGTACATATTGTTATTATTGTATTCATACTGTCTCCTCAATGGTGCTCCTCACATTTTCCACTGACCGCCGGCTTTGGCTTCCGCTTGATTACAACCACCTGTTGTTTGCCAGCCAAAAAATTCCTATGGATTGCGCCGCCATTATCTCAATACTTAAAAAGTTTAAAAGGTTAAGTAAGGTCATGTGTAGAGAGAGTGTTGGGGGTCTAACTCCCATAAGGCCTTTAATAGAAAAAGTATGCTGTGAAAAGACAGGGTGCTCAACGCAGGCCCCCTCATGCTTTGAACTCAAAAGCTCCCGTTCCAAAACCGCAACTCTTGTTAGAGGTGCACCAATTAAACAGTCACTCTCTCCACTGGTGGAGGGAGAGCAGAGTGGTGGTGGTCTGTGTTCTTTGTGGATGGAAATTGGTTGAGCTTGACTTATCAATTAACAGGCGGGATCCAAGTTTTGGAGGACCACCAGGGCGTCAAAACACCTCAGAGCATTGGACTGTTTTATAAGCTGTTTCCCCCCCAAAGGGGCAGGACTTTATGTAGATGTTTATTTACCTTTGTACATCAGTGAAATCGTACAGTCAATAAACCAAAGTCAAAACAAACAGCAACATAAGAAGAAGAAGAAAAAGAAAAAAAGACAATTCGGAAGACATATTAAAGACATTGTGCCGTGACCCCCCCTGCCCCTACAACATACAGTAATCATCAGGTATTATGATTATACTTGGAGAAAGATATTTTTCAAAAAAGTGTACAGAAAGTGATAAAAATACACAGGGAAGACATATTTGCATATTATAACCACACCTGGGGGGTCTATTAGAGTAATGTTAACTCCATAGACACAGAAAAGGTACAAAACTATGGCACCACCTCTTTAAACAAAAACATTAAGATAAAAAACATTGATGGATATTTTGATAGTGATGTTGGTACTGTACTTATACAAGTCTCATCATGTTATAAGAGCTTTCACATACATTTGAGTGTCAAGCGTGTACTGTATCTTAAATAGAACGTATGTACCGGTAGCCTATCTCATGTATCATTGCAGAATGCATACTAAACTCAATGAAACATTATAAAAGTAGATTATCACCCAGGCATTTGTCGTACAGTGTGGCACATCTTTGTTTATCTCACCGTATTTACTCACCAAGACAAGAAGCAAAGCATTTTGCATACTAACATTAGTTGGCTGAGATCATGGCTGGTGATGGTCATTGCCTCACTCTCAGAACACAGCCATTCTGTGAACTGTCGAAGGTCGCTGTTTTGTGCTCACGTTTTTGTTGCTCGTGGATAAACCGCAGCGTCTCATCCACGCATTTCACCAAACCACCCGCAGCTAGCTTTGTCCATGTTTGATATATAAATATACAAGCAGGGTTGTAGTATAAGTCAATCAGTCTATATGAACTTAATAATGGCAGAAGCTAAGCCTTAGCACCTGCTCCTCCTTCTCTGTATTTGATGTGGCCAGTGAGTTACAACTTCCCTCCACTAATCCCTTTTTATGGTTCCATCATGTACCGTGCTTATTTGCCGTTTTTACACAAAGTAAGAACATAAAATACAGGAGCACCTTAAGTAGACACAAGCACATAATAACCTGTGCACGACTCGCCAGTCATGCTAATTCTTCTACTCCTGACCTTGCCTTGTTTCCAGGAATTCCCACAGACAGTTTCAATGGAGTGAAGTTCCCACTAATACTGCTGCCAGCTCACAAAGGAAAGAGAGAGAGAAAATAGAGACAGACACAGTATTGACCCTCTGTGTGTGTGTGTGTGTGTGTGTGTGTGTGTGTGTGTGTGTGTGTGTGTGTGTGTGTGTGTGTGTGTGTGTGTGTGTGTGTGTGTGTGTGTGTGTGTGTGTGTGTGTGTGTGGGGCGCACGTGTGCGTATGTACGTGTTATAGAAAACAGCAGCGGATGGCAAGCGGACAGAGATAATAGTCTTGGACTCCAAGAGGAGTAACGCCATCAACATCGGTATGACGGTCCTGCCTCCCCCTCGCACCATCAAAACGGCCATCCTCAACTTTGACGAGTACGCCCTCAACAAGGAGGGCATAGAGGTAGGTGACAATGAAGATGACCGTGACTATTTGGAACTGTATTAGTTTCCAGAATGACATCTGAGATATATTTACTTAACATGGGACGTGCCATTTGGATGGGATTTGATCACTGTACGGTAGTTTCTACCGTGTGTGTGTGTGTGTGTGTGTTTGTGTGTGTGTGTGTGTGTGTGTGTGTGTGTGTGTGTGTGTGTGTGTGTGTGTGTGTGTGTGTGTGTGTGTGTGTGTGTGTGTGTGTGTGTGTCAGTGTGTGTGTCAGGAGTTCCTGAAGGGATTGTTCCTCTTCAGTAGCTGTCTAATCAGGCACTAGGTGAATACAATGATTTGACCTACAGTACAGTAGCTGGATAGGAGCTGATGGACCAGGGTCAAGATTGAGCCAATCATACAATTTCTTTGGCTCTTTGTAACTTCATGTTACATCTAGGGATGGGACGATTATGTGACCAAAGAAATCGCGATTTACGATATTATTGCGATAATCAAAATCAAATATATCAAAAAGATCTACAAGCTCACAACGTGTCGCAACGATCAGCTATTTTTTGGCAAAGAGATCTGGTAGACAGTGAAAAAAAGACTTTATCAAGTACGTATATTATAAGTATGTTTTACCAGTAGAGGGTTTAAGTGGTACTCGTTATATGCAGCTCGGCAAATAAAAGGTGAATTGATCCCAGTGCATGACAGATGATGATATCACGATAAATTGTATCTCCACAATGCGATTATCGTGAGTCACCATAAACGATAATACCGCTTATTGTTACATCACATTTCCTCACATTCTTTTTCTTCACTGTCATCTTCACTCTCCCCTTCTCTCTCTCTCTCTCTCTCTCTCTCTCTCTCTCTCTCTCTCTCTCTCTCTCTCTCTCTCCGCATCCTCGTCTCTTGTTCCCCCATCTCCTCCTGTCTTTCTTCTCTGTAGAAAATCCTGACGATGATCCCCACTGAGGAGGAGAAGCAGAAGATCCAGGAGGCCCAGCTGGCCAACCCTGACATCCCTCTGGGTTCAGCAGAACAGTTCCTCCTCACCCTGTCCTCCATCAGTGAGCTGTCTGCCCGACTCCAACTCTGGGCCTTCAAGCTGGACTATGAGGCCACTGAGAAGGTATGCGTGCGTGCGTGTGTCTTGGCAGATCAGATCCGAATGTGCTTTTGTGAAAAAAGGATGGACAAACAGAAAGGTGCAATTCTGGGAAATTGGTTGCTGTGACACGAATCCGCTGGGGAATGAATTCCGACTTAACGTTTATATTATATATTGTAATGTCATGTGAAGCATGACAACAGTGACAACAGTGTGTGAGACATGACCAAAAGCGTTTACGTTTGTGCAAAAAGTTTACAAAAAGCAGGTTCACTTTGCTGGCAATACAATACAATACAATACAATACAATACAATACAATACAATACAACAATACAATTCAATACAATACAATACAATACAATAGTGTGTTGCCTATAATAGCGATACACGCTGAGGAAGACCCGGTAGGGTCGAAATGTCCGACTGTTGCAGCTGCTGGGGAAAAATAAAATAAAATGGAAGAAGTCATTCTAAAGTGAGTGCTGGCATCTCTTTTCTAAAGTAGGCCTACATTTGTTGCCTATAGCAACCACACTAATTATTTGGCTGGTTGGTTTGCTTTATTATTCATTTGTACATGCAGTACAGTAGTATGCATCAAAATGTGGATGGCTCTCCGACACAAGAACAGACAACAACACACAATACAAGAAAACGAACAAGTAAAATATGCACACAACCCTCGGTTGCGTGCGTGTATGTCACATGAGTGTCTGCGTGTATTAGCATCCCTGGCGTGCAGAGATGGACAAAAACAACAGCATCGTTACATCACAACATCGAAACGTGCACGCTTGTTAGTTAGAGGCACCTAGTCCCCGTGCTGGCACGCGGACATTCTTCAGTCAAAACAAAGAACGGCGAAGCAAGAGCAAGAGTTCAAAGTCAAAACAGCGGAGAGTGGAAAACATGCCGCGTCTCCCACGCTGTCCCGTAAATTTTACGGTTTTCCACAGGATGCCGTGTTGCCTTTCATCTCACTGTGGAGGAAGGCAAGGCTCCTGACCACCGATCCTCACTGGACTCCATGGGATGGTTTAGTAGCAGGACGCTTAATGGAGGGCATCATACCATGCAGATGCACTCGCTCGCACTCGCTCACACTCACACACACACACACACACACACACACACACACACACACACACACACACACACACACACACACACACACACACACACACACACACACACACACACACTGGAGTACATACTGTACAACAACAAAAGGTTCAGGTAATCAGAACCACATTTGATACCAACGGCCGACTGCGATGGCAACCTTTGCACAACCTCTGGTGACCTTTAATGAGGGACATAAACAGGGACAGATGATTTGCAGTGGGAGACACGGTGCACCTGCTCCACGCTTGAGAGCAACTCGAGTCCTTTAATGAAACGCAGCCCTGTCCGGAGTCTCTTAATTGACATCGTTAATGGTGTGCGCGTGCTTTCTTCTCTCCAGGAAGTGGCGGAGCCCCTGCAGGACCTGAAGGAAGGCATGGAGCAGCTGGAGAAGAACAAGACGCTGCGTTACATCCTCTCCACGCTGCTCGCTATCGGCAACTTCCTCAACGGAACCAACGTGAGTCCGCCCCCGCCCCGTCTCGTCATTTCCCACTTCCTCTCGTTAAAGGCTTACGTCGTCATAGAATCACAATTTTCAGTTTAGCGCAAGCTCTCATCCAGGGCGACTTGCAAGTGCGAGA
This sequence comes from Nannobrachium achirus, assembly GCF_963921795.1. Lineage (NCBI taxonomy): Eukaryota > Metazoa > Chordata > Actinopteri > Myctophiformes > Myctophidae > Nannobrachium > Nannobrachium achirus. Next base: position 51,998,661 of record NC_137819.1, on the reverse strand, counting down.
ACAGAGTAAATGACATGAACCCTGGCCAACAAACGGCAGGGTACGGACGTGGTTGTGTAAGTACAGTGCAAAGGAGAAAAAAAAAAAATGAAGTGCTACAAAGTAACTAGGATACACGGTAAACATCGAACTAATGAGTCTAAAGAACTCTAATCATTTTGTAGTCAAGCAAACAGTATTATGTCTATGAAAATAACATAACGACCAAGTAATCAACATCTGTATAGAGAGAAAGAGAACAGACGAGGGGAGGTGGCGAGAGGAGGTAGAGTCTGGGAGGGGAAATAGAGTCTGAACAGTTGCTCTCAGGCAGAAATTGTGGGGTGAGCCTGCAGTACTGACTGAGAATAATTTGTCACTTTCTGGCCAAAACCTCTTAACTCCATTTTTGAGGTTTTAGATTGTTTGGCATAAATCAGGACTATTGAACACCCTTTACATCTGAGTGTTGGTTAAAATAATATTGAACCAATGGAAAGTAGTAAAAAGTGCTTGGGACAAAACCTCCTAACTCCACACTTTCTGCCAAAACAGCTAACTCCACCCGATTGGGCCCTCTCTTTTTTTCATAAATATGTGCTATTGAACACCCTTTACGTCTGTGTGTTGGTTCAAATAATATTGAACCAATGAAAAGTAGTAAAAAGCCCTTTGGTCAAAACCTCCTAACTCCACTGGAGTTAGGAGGTTTTGGCCAGACAGCAGAGATATATATAAGTAGTTTCCTTTAGAAGGTATGCATAATATATGCTCATGTTCCGTGTGTGTGTGTGTGTGTGTGTGTGTGTGTGTGTGTGTGTGTGTGTGTGTGTGTGTGTGTGTGTGTGTGTGTGTGTGTGTGTGTGCTGTGTGTGTGCTCCAGGCTAAGGGCTTTGAGCTGACCTACCTGGAGAAGGTACCCGAGGTGAAGGACACCGTCCACAAGCAGTCGCTGCTGCACCACGCCTGTGCCGTGGTGGTGGAGAACTTCCCCCAGAGCACTGACCTCTACTCCGAGATAGGAGCCATCACACGCTCTGCCAAGGTCAGGAAGGCTCAATAACACTGATGGGGGAGCATTTAATCGCTGTCGGGCTTAAAGCAGTACAGGGGGGATTGCTATGCTGGCCTGTGGTGGACATTTTTTTCAAAATGCAATTTAGAAAATTTGACATAGAACATTTTGTAGACGATGAATGACCTGAATGACCATAACAGGTCTGTAACTCTGAGAGTGTACACATGGAACCAAATGGCCCCATTACAGGTCCATTTGGTTCGATTTGTATACTCTCGGAGTTAACAGGGTCCTTGCAAATAAGACGTTTGAGAACTAATATGCCATAGTGGCGTAGTAAGTAAGTGTCATACATATTCTGAAGAAAACCTGGGGACTGACATTCAGTAACTGGGTCTTGATCAAATTAAGAACATAATATAATATATAATGGTGTGTAAAACAGGAAATCCAAAATGTGTCTGGGTTGCTCATTATGAATCATCTCCCAGGTGGACTTTGACCAGCTGCAGGAGACCCTGTGTCAGATGGAGCGCCGCTGCAAAGCCTCCTGGGACCACCTGAAGATGATCGCCAAGCACGAGATGAAGCCTGTTCTAAAGCAGAAGATGTCGGACTTCCTCAAGGACTGTGCAGAGAGGATCATCATCCTAAAGATCGTCCACCGCAGGATCATCAACAGGTACCGTGTGTCCTGAAGGAATTCTTGGCGAGCATGGATTATAATAATATTGATTACGTTTTTTATTGCGACCGAAGTTTGCAGTTTAGTATGAGAAACGGCACATCATGTGCGGACGTCTGTCCGTGTACGCTTTTTTACAGTCTATGGGTTTTCCGCTCTGACATCACGCTCTGACATCACTGTGACGCCAGGGGAACCACACTAACAGAATCCATATATGGCCAAGACAGCCCATATATGTGGCTGGTTCTACAGACAGGGATCTCCATGTATGGGCATGAAAGGGATTGTATGTATGATGTCAGACGTCATAGACGTAGGGAATTCTCGCTCTTTCGACGACCATCATTTCGACAACGGAGCGTCTGGAGGGTTAGCGACTCACCCCACGGAGGTACTTAGGGTTAGCAGTGATGTCATTACGTGCGCATCCCGCATCAAAAACTCATTCAAGTCACCCAGGGACTCATTCATGTCATGGTCCTGGGGTCCCGGGGATGCACCTCCATTTGAGTCCATGTTAAAATAATTTACCGCGTCGCGGTGAAAGAAAAAAAAATGTCCACAGACACCACCATTGTTCATGGGTGAAAGCATCCTACTTTACCCTACGTTAACACAAATAAAATCCACGTAGAAAGTCTTAAACAGGCGATAGAAACGTCAATGTTTTGATTCCACCGACGTCCGACGCCATTTTGCGCGCGTAAACTTTATATTGAGGACTCAAAAAACTTTTCTGGGACCCATTTGAATGACCACCTGTGGGTCCCGGGACCCATTACATTGAAAACATAGTAACATCACTGGGTAAGGGTTAGGTTTGGGTGTCGAAAAGATGACACATACTGTAGAAACAGGGAGACGCCCCCCATAGACGTTCACATAACGAATAACTGAGTAAGCATGTTTGGGGTCTCACAGCATATGTCCATATACAGTACAAGGATCTCCATATATGGAGACCCCTGGTCAAATGGCCCCCACAAAACGGTGAAAAGTGATGATTCATCACTAAACCATCATTTTGTGGGTCCGATTTTAGCCCAAGGAATGTTTTTTTCGTGCAAAACAAATGCTTGCAATGGATTCAGCATCATGAAAAACCCCTAGTTTGACCCCTCACATGCTACTTAAAGCAGATTTATTTTTTCTGTATAGTAAATTAATGGAACACAAAGACAAATCAGTTTTTATATGAGGTTTCCCCCGGGAGTTGAATTTCAACCTTTGAGTACATATTATTACATACCTTTAGAAACACATTGGTGAAATTTCTTGGTAACGATTTACTTCGCAGATTGGTCAAATATCGTATTAAATCCCTTCACTATAATAAGCATTGTTCTCATGTTCTAGTTGTGTGGTTTACGTTCCCCAGGTTCCATGCGTTCCTGCTGTTCCTGGGACATCCGTCCTACAGCGTCAGAGACATCAGCGTCCACAGGTTCAGTAAGATCCTCAGTGAGTTTGCTCTGGAGTATCGGACCACGCGCGACCGCGTCCTGCAGCAGAAGCAGAAGAGGGCCGACCACCGGGAGCGCAACAAGACCCGCGGCAAGATGATCATAGACGTCAACGCGCCTGTGAGTGGCAGACAACGTGTTACGTGGTGCTCGTGCACTCAGATGCTCACGCACGCACATTCACTCCTAGGGCTGTCACAATTATGACATTTTACACAACGATTAATTGTCACTCAAATAATTGCGATTAATGATTCGATTGTGTTTCTGTCGCTGACAATTATATTCCTGTTTGGCTTGTAGGCTTTGAAGTTGCACATTGCAGATATGACACCTTTATACCGAAAAAATAACATTGATTGTGGAAATAGCCAATCTAAAATCTATAGCCAATCTACAAGCTCACAACACGTCGCAATGTGATGCGTTGTGAGCTTGTAGATCTGCTTTTTCCACTAATTGGAGCGGTGAAAGCGCTCCCAATAGACAGGTATGTCCGTGGGTATGTGGGTGGGTGGCTGGCTGGCTGGCTGGGTGGCTGGGTGGCTGGGTGGCTGGCTGGCCATGTCCGTAGCCTGGCAATACCTTGAGTGGCCACACACAACACACTAGTTAAAGGAGGGGCGCTGTTTTGTGCAGGCCAGGCACACTCACCACTCACTCACAGGCACAGTTTACACTCACTCACTCACTCACATAGGGTACAGCTGCTCAAATTCACCGCTCCACTTCGAACCGAGGTTTGATTTTTTTGATAGTGTTTGAAACTACATTAACATTTCTCAACATGGAAACGATTATGACGATTATGCAAAATAATTGCGATAACTTAAAATAATTGCGATTAGACGACTATGTAATAATTGTGACAGCCCTATTCACTCCTATGTTTTCTTTAGCTTTTTCATCTAACTCTGTCCGCCTATTTCCCTTCATTTTCTTCCATTAATATTTTCCTTTACTCTGGGCTCTCTCTGTCCCCATGTAGTCTGATGATGAAGAGGACCGTGAGGTATCACCATGCGTGCATGTCAGTTGTGTGTGAAGGTGTGCCTGTTTGTGCGTGTGTGCATGAAACCTCTAACCAGGAGCAGAGCACTTTCTCTGACATTTTGCCCTTTTCCCACCTTTTTAACCGTTTATAATGAAATGAGATTTGTGCACAGATCATGGATGGACTCACAACGTAAAGCATTTGCTGTGTCAAAATGAACTAATCCATACTAGGGCATTAAGGAAAAAGTCGACAACTCGACCCACCAGAGAAAGTCAAAAGTCGAAGTTGAAAAAAAGAAAAAAAAGAAAAACGTTCTATCGTGAAAATAGCAGATCTACATGCTAACAACGCCTCGCAATGCGAGGCGTTGTGAGCATGTAGATCGGCTATTTTCACAATTTCTTCCTCTATATATATGACAATTTGGACAATGTTTAATTTGTCATTTTAGAGGTATTAAAAAGTCCTTAAATTGGCACTTTAGAAATGTGAAGATACCCTCTATACACTTAAACTTTATGTTGGTTTGTTTACAGTTGAGTGAGAACACAATGTTTCACATTAAGTTAATCATCTGGGGACCCCCCAAAATAATTGGGGGGTCGTGTGACGTGATGACGTCATCAAACGATAAAGTCGACTTTCAACTCAACTTTTTACTGAGTCGAGTCGACTTGCAAAAATCACAAGTCGTTAATGCCCTAATCCATTCGTGTGTGAGTGTGCCCTTTAGCCTTGAGCAGTGGCATGGTTTGGTAAAAATCCAAGCACTTCCAAATAAAATTACAAATTATCACTGTTCTTTGACTCACTAAAGTTGGTCAATACATGACATTGACCACATTTTGTGTGAACACGGCCAATGTACTTAAATTAAAGCTGCGCAGTTTCCTGTTGTGTCTGGGATTCGAACGCTGGTTCCACACGCCAGTGCTGACATTTTGACCACTGAGCCAACAGAGCATATCTGCTTGTTCAAGGTAGTTGTTGACCTTCACTGACCTTCAGGCAGTACTTGTCATGTCATGCCAGTAGTGGTCCTATCCTACCACAGGACAAGTGGTGGAAAAACTACTCACATTCAGTCAGTTACCGACGTAAAAGTATCAATACTACAATGTAGAAATACTCTGTTAGGGTTCCCACACACCAAAATACCTAGAGTGGAATCCGCCAATGCATTTCAATGAGAATGGAGCGTTTTTTGTTTTTTTTTGCCAGTAGAGGATTTCTGCAAAAAACGCTCCATTCTCATTGAAATGCATTGGCGGATTCCACTCTAGGTATTTTGGTGTGAGGGCACCCTTAGAAGTAAAAGTCCTGTATTCAAAATTTACTTAAAGTAAAAGTAAAAGTACAAAAGTATTGGCATAAAAATGTACTACTTAAAAAGTAACAAAGGCAGAAAGTACTCATTATGAAGAATCTCCCGTTTCACAAGTTTGCAAATGTACAAAATATACAAGGATTCTTTGAAAATAGCAGATCTACAAGTTCACAACGTGTCGCATTGCGATGAATTGTGAGCTTGTAGGTGAGCTTGTAGAGCACGTAGATCTGCTAAGTGATTAAAGTATGTTTTCTTTGTGCGTGTAATAATAAACTAAATCTACAAAGTAACTAGTAACTCAAGTTTTCAAATAACTGTAGTGGAGTAAAAAGTACAATATTTGCCTCTGAGATGTAGTGGAGTAGAAGTACAAATTCAGAAAATTGGAAATACAGTACAGTGAAGTACAGTGCTTGAGTAAATGTACTTAGTTACTTTACACCACTGCCACAGGATCTAAATAGCAAGTACACACCACCAGACTAGTCAAAATAACTTAACAAATACTGTTCAATGACTGAATCATAAATACTCTGTAGACCTTCAGTAGTGTACTACGTAGCACCTATTATACACAAATTAGCTTTTAATTATCCCCTGAGTAAAATTTGAGATAAACTATTATCTCATCTGTCTTATCAGACTGGTCGGTACGGCTCGGGCAGCAGCAACAACAGCGCCCCCAGTGGCCAGGGGGAGGTGGAGCCGTCGCTGCCGGGTCTGGGCCACGAAGAGGACGCTGCGGAGCACGCGTGCCTGAAGGCGGTGCTGAAGAGCAGCCTGAGCAGCGGCGCCGGCGACACAGAGAGAACGCTGGTGCCAGGGCTGCGCACGCGCCTCAGGTCACGCCCAGGCCGGGGAGGTGAGGACTCACTGTGTTACTTACTGTCAGAGCTGAATGTGCTTCCTTGATGAGTAGAATGCTAGCCTTTTAAAGATTTGTTTTTGGGGCTTTTATTGGATAGGACAGTAGACTGACAGAAATTGGGGAGTGCTATGCGGCAAAGGTCGCCCGGATCGGGAATTGAACCGGTGGCGCCGTCAGGCATCAATGCTTATGTGGCAATGCCTATGTGGTATGTTCCTGGACCAGTAGGCCAGCGGGCACCCTAGAACGGTAGCCTTGCGCAAGGACGCGCAGAGAATGTTAGAGAGGCAGGGTCTGAAATCACTAAAAAGGGTCTTTTGGTGAAGATATCGAAAATAGCAGACCTCCAAGCTCATAACGTGTTGCGCTGCGACGCGTTGTAAGCTTTGAGATCGGCTATTTTCGGTGCTTGCTACCCCACTGAACAGAAACTCCAATGATCATCTCTATGTTTTAATATTGATGATTGAAATATACATATCTTATTCATGTAATTAGATATGTTTCCATCGTCATCTTCAGTTGATTCATGTTCATAATGTTTTCTTTACATCTGGTGACATATAAATTCAATGTGGTATATCTAACTTTACAGATTTGTTTTAAATAACTGTATTGCAGAACCAATGCAAAGACTTTAGGGTGGTCCTTCATATTGGGATCTGTGGTGGGGACATTATTGGCTTTCAAAGCGGTAGGCGTAGGTTTGTTTGTGGCCATTCGCATTGCTGTTCCACGATTAGTAAATCACCGAAGACTAGCGGAACGGTTAACATCTCTACAGTAATCTAACAGCAGAGGACTTATTTGCAAAATGTTTTGTCATGTGTCCACTCAGGTCGCAGTATGCCAATGGCAACCATGCCAGCGTCCGTGCCACCTGCAGAGGAGACGATGATGGGCGCTGACGACGACGCAGACGACATCATGGAGCGCATCGTGAGGTCGGCCACTCAGGGCCCATCCACAAGGGCACAACCACGGGAGAGGAGGAGGTCACGGGCCAACCGCAAATCACGTACGTCCTGTCCTCCTTTCCTGCTTGATGTCTTTTTGAGAGGTGTCTGTCCGTCCGTCCGTCCGTCCGTCTGTCTGTCTGTCTGTCTGGGGCTAAACTCACAAAGGCAAGAAACTCTTGCAACCCGTTGTCAGTGCAATAACCCTGGCAATGTTGTGTGTTTAAAGCATAGGAGAGACCACCTCTAGAGGTTCTAGGGGTATTACTTCATAGTTCTGAGCTAGGCAAACTTTTGTCAAATCTCTCTGCTGTTCTGCAGCACATCTTTGAAAAACATTGATTGTGTGATGGAGGGGTTACATCCTTCCATTTAAAGGGGAAGACCACCCATTTTCAATATTGAAATATGTCATTAATATACCTTAGAGGAGTTGTGTGGAAATAGAAAAAAAGTTAACCCCCTTCTGTGTTGCCTAGAACTGGAGGATTGATTTGGGGGTTTGTATTGTAAAGTACAATGTGTGATGTCATCAAGTTGTACTTTACAATACAAACCCCAAAATCAATCCTCCAGTTCTAGGCAACACAGAAGGGGGGGAACTTTTTTCTATGTCCACACAACTCCTCTAAGGTATATTAATGACATATTTCAATATTTAAAATGGGTGGACTTCCCCTTTAAGTACAATTGTCTTTCTAATAAAGAGGATAAGGCCTTCTGTAGTAAGTGACCAGGGAGAGGGAGTTTGGAATTGTTCGGCTTGTAGTCGTTTGTTGTTGCTGTGAGTTATCATGTACTAATGTGGTACTCAAACCTATATTTCTAAAGTTTATGCTTGATAATATGTTTGACCTGAATGTCAGTGTGTGGTAAATAGACATGTATTCAATCCTTTTAAATTATGTTACAGTGAGAAGGACTCTGAAGAGTGGACTGACACCAGAGGAGGCTCTGGCTTTGGGACTATCTGACTCAGACATGACACTGTGATATCACCCGCCGTCCCACATCACCACACGGAACCCCACTCCTCAACCCTCGTGTGATGTGTCTGTCGGTGAGACTGCCTTCGCCACACCTTCAGAATACCACTCAGCCAATCGGAAGCCCTGTATATAACACGAATGGCAACAAATCACGTGTTTGCTTGCTGTGTGCGACGCAGCTGCCGTTTCCAGTGTGTATTTTTGTTTTCATTTTTGCTATTGGGTGGACACGCAGGAAGTAAAATGGACATGCGGCGGTAGGGATGAGGAGAAGAAGACAGAGAAAGTCAATGTTAACGCGTCAACATAATAGTCTGTTGTGTCGAGTGCATCCACACAGAACGTGAATATTAGGCGGCGATAACGTGGCGCAAATTGCAAAGAACGAGGGTGATTTTTCACCGCAAATAAAGGCATCAACCTGTGTGGATGAGGCATCAACTATATGAATAGTTTTGGTGCAAAGTATTTAGGGTTTAAACAAGGGTTAAAACAGTGGTTCTCAACTCCAGTCCCCATGACTGCTGTTGTTCTTTTCTATTCTAGCTGTCTAATTGGAGACTCACTTAGGCTTGGGACATCAGGTGATTGCATTTAACTACCTGGCACAATAAACAAATTAGCAATAGTCTGGTTTCCCAAGACCATATTGGAGAACTTTTCCTAAGGTTTTCGGGGGTAAAGGAAATGGCAATGCAAGATTTGTTGAACATTTTAGAGACATTTTAAAAAGTGGTTAATTTCGATCATGCTGCCTCAAGATGATGGGAAACATTTCTGTCATGTTCATTTAACCCATTCAGGCCTAGAAATGATTGAATGCTTTAACCAGTGAAAAATAGCAGATATACAAGCTCACAGCGCGGCACCGAGTGCCGCGCTGCGAGCTTGTAGATCTGCTATTTTTGGAAAAAGTCGTGCAAATGGGTGCAAATCTTTGAATATATGTATTTTCAAAGCGAACGTTTTGTAACTCCAATTTTGCTTCTGGGTGGTCCCTGGAACTAAATATTTTGAGATGCGGGTCCGTGGCCAAATACATATCATTTTGGGGGTCCTTCACATGAAAAGGTTTGAGAACCACTGACACAGTAGTCTATCAAGAACAGACCAACTGAGCTCCAGTCAAGTGAAAAGTACCTTTTCTTTGACGATGGCTGGCCAGATTGCTGACATAGAAACATAGTTTTTTTTTCCAAAAATCTTAGAAGGATTCAAAAGACACTTATAGAATCGGGTCAAAATTCGAATTTTCACGATTTTTCTAAAATAGCAGATCTACAAGCTCGCAGCGCGGCACTCGGTGCCGCGCTGTGAGCTTGTATATCTGCTATTTTTCACTGGTTAAAGCATTCAATAACTCTAGGCCTAAATGGGTAAATATGTATTTTGCATTTGACAACAAAGGGATGTATGCTTGTGGGCGTCTGTAGTGCCGACATTATTACTTTTCTTTCATTGAAGCTGTGAACTCTGGATGTATTCTGAATTCTGGTTTGTTATGACGTCGGGATTCTGTCGGGTGCATTGTTCTCTTCTCGTCCGTTTTCAGACAATCCCGCTAGAAACCTACAGGAATAATGACACTTTTCTGAGAAACCAGTTGATTAAAACTGTTTGCTTCTGTCGCTGGCGCCACTATAGTGTGTAATATATATGTGTAGGTACAATTTCTTTTTAGGAATGTGAAAGGGTTTCAGTATGACTTGTGCCTTTCATTTTAAAGGGGAGAGCACAGTATATTTTTGCCATCTCTCTTTATCGCTTTCTCTCTCTCTCTCTCCCCCACTGTCTTTCTCAGAAAAATGTTATTATTCAGTAATGTAGCTAGATTTATAACAAATTAATATGAGTGCTGGATAAATGTTTTTTGCTTTTTTTATTATCTTGGTCAAAATGTTTTAGTGTTTTAATTGTCTAATTTATTGCAGAACTCAGATACTCACTTTGTTACTATAACAAATAATGTCTCGCACCTTATTGGTTCTGAAGGATAATAGTTGCTCATATCGACATGAATGACTGATGAAATGTGCACAAAAAAGGAATTCTATACTTTTATCTCAGAGGAACTGTTAATAAGTTGTAAAAAACGAAACAAAAAAACAGGCATGGAAAGAAGTTGAAATTGTAAAAAAGAAATACTTATTTTGTTGGAAATGCAGAGAATTCTGTACAAAATGTGTAAATGCCCTCTCCAGCTGCGAAGTACTGTAGTGTGCATGATTAGTGTGTTCCACGTTTTTGTATTATTTTTGTAATTTCTGTAGAATTGTGTATAATAGTATGAGAAGAAATAGTAAAAAAGAAAAAAAGAGAAGCTATTTTGTGAATTATAATTTAAAAGTTTAAAGGCACAGCAGAAGGAACGCATGGTCACAATATTAATGATGCATTTTGTCTCTGTCAGGTGGAAAACTGTTACTTTTCAGGATTCAAATTCAGAAAGAGCAAAGGTAGCAGCAGGGGCGTCACAAGGGCCCAAGGGGTAGGAAAGTGGGACTGAGTTACTAGGGCCCAAGGTGTTGGAGGGGCCTTAATTATTTTATACTTTAGCTATTGGAAAAATAGCAGATATACAAGCTCACAGCGCGGCACCGAGTGCCGCGCTGCAAGCTTGTAGATCTGCTATTTTAGAAAAGTCGTGAAAATGTGTGCAAATCTTTGAATATATGTATTTTTTAAGCGAACATTTGTAACTCAAAATTTTGCTTCTGGGGGGGTGGAACTAAATATTTTGAGATGGGGGTCCGTGGCCAAATACATACCATTTTGGGGGTCCTGCGCATGAAAAGGTTTGAGCTCCACTGACACATCGAAACATAGGTTTTTTTAAAAAAAACCTTAGAAGGATTTGAAATATTCAACGATTTTCATGATTTTTCAAAAATAGCAGTTCTACAAGCTCGCAGCGCGGCACTCGTTGCCGCGCTGTGAGCTTGTATATCTGCTATTTTTCAATAGTTAAAGCACAGGGGCCCCACAGTGAATCCTTGTATCCAGGGCCCAGAATTTGGTGCGACACCCCTGGGTAGCAGGTCTGCAAGCGCCACGTTTCGAGCTTGCAGACCTACTACTTTTGATGCTTTTGTGTGACGCTGTAGTATGATCAAGGCCGTTAATTGAAAACACACCAAAAGTTTAAATATGGAGATAGGAGCTTTCTGCCCAGGGACGTGCTGGGCCCCTGATTCAGCCCGGGAAAAAAAGAGTTGTAGAGGCCCTCATTGCGCGCTATAGAGAGAGATCTCTCTCTATAGCGCTGCTGCTACTCAAAGATTTGCCATTTCAGATCATGACAAGTGACAAGCCAGTGGGCCAATTACATGAGTTATATTTCGTCATTGTCGGGTGGAAGCCTTGTACGTCCAAAACCGTTCGTTTTGTATTTATCATTTTGAAAATGATTTAAACTAGTGTTTTCACTACTTTTGTGCAACAACCTTGTATGATGAAGCAGGGCTTCGCTTTGCGAAAAAATTTATACATTTGAAACTTGGAGATACGATGTTTCTGCCCGACAGTGACGATTTACTTTGTTGGAGCGAAAGTAAGTAAATGGAACGAAGGCCAACATTTTATTTTTATTTTTTTCCTAATGGCCGGCCTGGACCGGCCGGGAATGAACCAGCCGTTTGGGAATTGTCCCGCTTTTCCCAATGGCCAGCACGTCCCTGATATGGAGATAGGAGCTTTCTGCCCGACAGCAACCATTGGCTCATCATGCTGCTGCTTGTCCAGGGGAAGGGAGAATGTTGACACTGTTGAAGTTGGAAAAAAAGCTTCCATGGTTTTGATTTGCTTCTGGCTCTGCGGTCATGCTTCATGTCACTAGTAAGAACTCGAACGCGCGTCGCTGGAAAGCTCTGGATTATCCTTGTATATCAACAGACTTTATTTCCAGTTGTTTCCGCCTCATCAGCCTACTACACGGTACACACGCAGCTCAGCTTCATTTGAGAATGTTCACTTCTTTAGGTGTTCTCTGGGTGAACTGAACACAAGCACCACGACTTGTGATGTGTTCACATTCTGAAATTAAACAAGTACAACAAAACCTACGGAGTCAAAATGAGGTTGTGCTCATCATCTGTCATTTATTCAGCCATCATATAAGAGTGTGTGTGAGTGCGTGTGTGTGATTTCTACAATTCACAAAAATTATAAGTGCAACTTTGACACAGGCTCCCAGCTTATCAAGCTGTGAAAAGCTATTATTAAATACAAAATAATATTTTTGAGTGAATTGAGTGTGTATTTTGGTAACTGATGATTGGTGGCATCATATAGGCATAAAGCTAACCAGAGGTTGTTTCCCCAACTACAGAAAAGTCTCAGAATTTGCAGAAGCACAAGCATCCCCTGATGTGTACTGTATTTGTACAATATTTCCAGCAGAGGGTGCCAGAGTATTACTTTGTTTCTGTTAGCTTATGATCATGCCTAACCAACCACCTGGATACCACCACCCCACAGCACCCCTCTCTGCTTTCACTTTCAACTCTTGTAAGTTCAATAAATGCATTGAGTAATAATAATAATTAGCAAAAATGCTGTTTGTATTCATCTTCATCGTGCTCTATAACAACTTGGGAAAAGAAAATATTTATTTTCATCCAGTGATAACGCCTACATAGTAATAATGTATTCTTTACAATGACACCTGTATGCTTGAACACCTGGGTGTGGCGATAGTAACCAACCTTTGGATGGGGGGGAGGGGGGGTCATCAGTGTTGCCAAGTCCGCTTATTATAAGCGACATTGGGCTTGTGTTTCTGTAAAGTTGCTTTAAATATTGGTAGTGGTGGGTCGCGTTTTGTTGTTTATTTGAGCTTGCTTCCTAATGTTAAAACCAGTGGTTCTTAAACACTTTCATGTCTAGGAACCCCAAATTGAAATGTGTCCGCGGACCCCCATCTGAAACTATTTGGTGCCAGCCCAGCAGGGACCCCTATACAAGATTTGTGTAGTTTAACTGTAATATAACTATAAAATATTCCAAATCTTGTTTTCTAGAATCTTTTTGAAAATAGCAGATCTCATCCTCCACAAAGTTTCCAGAGGGAGTTGTGATTGAGAAAGTTCAGAGGTGATAGTAGACACCTTTATGAACACATTTGTGAAGAAAGATATTGGAAATGGTTTAGTTCCCAGATTGGTCCAGCATGAGGCTAACTTTCCCTTACTAAAGGCGTTGTGAGCTTGTACTTTGGCTGTGGACCTCCTAGTGTGTGTGTGTGTGTATGTGTGTGTGTGTGTGTGTGATCATGCGGCCTAGTCGCCCCTTTTGGTGTTGTTTTTATAGACGGCTTGTTTCTCTTGCGAAAACCTGGCAACACTGGTGGCCATAAAACTGTGACACTTCTGCTCACTTTCGGTTACCACTAAGCCTCTTCCTCTGCCTTTGGTGCATAAATCTAAACCTCTTTCTATCTAAACTATAATATGGCCAAGTCAATGAATCTGCTGTGGGGGGCAGGCTCCCCTCCATGTTGGCGTGTAATGATCACTCTGGAGGAGAAGAAGCTTCAAGGATACAAACACAGGCTTCTGTCCTTTGACAAAGGAGAGCATAAGTCTCAGGAAGTCTTGGATGTCAACCCAAGAGGACAGGTAGGTTTACACACAAAGCACTGCGGCCCGAGATAATGTGTAACCAGGGTGGGAAATTATTAGCAGCCACTGTTCTCTTCTGTGAGGTTTATATACTTGTCTAGGCTCTTTGGCAGGAACCCAAGTCATTTTGAGAGAGAAAAGAAAATATCCAACTATTCTAGTTTATTCAAGTGTAGTCTATTGTTAAACTCTTATTGGCTAGTGATAGACTGGTGAATTATGGGATATATCCACAGCCACTGTGGACCGTAGCCTATAAAGACAATGTGTAGCAATTCCGATCTACAGTATATGCCTACAGTAGGTCCTTAAACCTATAGACTGTAGGCTAGAGCAGTGGTTTTCAACCTATTTCATATCAAGGCTCATCATTTATTCAGCATTTGTGCCATAGACCAACATTTGATGAGATTTTGCCTCTCAGGCCCAAAACTTTAGAAGATTTTGTAATTGTTGGATAAGAAATGTGTCCACAATTCCATGTTGTAATGATGTGGGATAGGAGAGATAGCTGGCAAACGTTGATATCTCTAATTGTGTAGACTTCTTGTAAATTGAGTAGATGTTTGACAATAATATTTCGTTTCCTTTTACACTCATTTTCATTTTACACTCTTAATAGTGTAATTGAACTTGGAGAAATTAAAAAGGGGAAATATGTTTCCTTTTCCTCTATTTCACCTAATTTTAATAGGATGCACTTTTTAACAGGATGCACAGGATGCACTTTGGCACATAACAACATGAAAAGATTTACATCAGTGAAAACTATACTTTTGCCTAATCAATCATGTTAACATCAGGCCGCCACAGTAGAGCACACGCCTTTCATGCGTATAGGGTTCGAACCCTGCCTGGGGTCAACGTCAGCAAGGCCATGCGGTCGCAGCGGGTTCCTAACACCTCATCAAATGGGTTCAGATCTGAGACAAGTCTCCTGAGGAGACCCGTCTGAAGCCTGTCCTGGGAGGGAGTCACTAGTAAAAATGAATGATGATGATGATGATGATGATGATGATGATGAATTATGTTAACATCTTCTATTTCACTGTTCCAGCTCCCGGTCTTCAGACATGGAGACAATGTACTGAATGAATCTTGTGGAGCATGTTTATACCTGGAGGTAAGGACAACTGAGTGATAGAACTGATGACTAACGGTGTGTTTATTTTTAGTTTTGTCCCACGATTTTGTAACCCATTTTTCACCCAGTGCCAATTATCTAATGTAATCCTGGGCGCTACACTCCCTCTGCCAACCTGGGGAGAGCAATGGACTGACCTTCCTTCTATGCATGAGTAGTCCAAGTTGCTTCTTTTCACCTGACAGGGGATAGATTCCCCGGCTGTATGTAACGCGTGGAAGGAACATGTTATTCCAACCAGTTCCTTTCCCCTCCATCAGGCGCCCCGGCTGGCCAGGGGGAGGCAGTATAGAGACCAGGATTACTGCATGTTTTTTGTGAGGGTACCTACCCTAGGAGACACAGGGAGAACATTCAAACTCCACACAGATTGTGTGTTTCTGATGATTATTTGCTATGTTTCTTATAATCATTCATTAGGTGCCAAGGAAATGAATGTCAAACACAAGGAACAATTACTTATAATTAATACAGTTTTATCTACGGTATTATGTAAATTCATTACTACCTGGGTGATCTAACAAAGAAACACTTTTCAGCAGTGGTGGTGGTATCTATGTGAAAGCAAGAGTGGAATGAGCAAGCAGAATGGCAAGTTTAACTGGACCGCCAAATTAAGGTCAACTGCTATGCTATAGTGTCACTGTTACATAACCCACTGTGTGATGTGCACTACCCACTCACAAGCTACACATCATTTAGGACAGTGTGTGTGTGTGTGTGTGTGTGTGTGTGTGTGTGTGTGTGTGTGTGTGTGTGTGTGTGTGTGTGTGTGTGTGTGTGTGTGTGTGTTCCCCATATAGAGTCAGTTTAAGTCTCAGGGGACCAGGTTGATCCCTGAAGGCCCAGCGGAACAAGCTTTGATTTACCAACGCATGTGTGAGGGCCTCACACTTAATGATAAGCTTAGTAAGACGTGCATACACTCACACAGATCATGACAGATGACAGACACAGACATTTACACATATTTGACATACTATGATTCGTGTATCAGAGTTGCCAAGTAACTATAGGTACATTACAGTATAATTACAAAAATAATTGATACTTCATAATCCATTACAAAAATAGTTTATTTTTTACAAAAAATATTTTAAAACTTCTGTTAAAACTTCAGTTAAATTTAGAAACAACCTTATTTTATATTTTGTCTAACTCTTCTAACTCTGTTAGACAATAGCCTATCTACAAGCTTGTCGATGGGCTATTCTCAAAACTTAAAAAAAAAATCTTTAAGAAGATATGTTGTAACTTTGGTACTTTACGTGTACTTTGATGCCAATACTTTTGTACATACAGATACAGGCCTTTATTTCTACAATGTGGTAGACCTATTGTTACATTTACTTACAGTACAGTACACAGTGTAATGCTAAAGGATGCTGTTTGCTAGATGCTGTCATCTACTATGAGCTGCTTGTCCCTGAGGAGGAGAGACATGAGTCAGCTGTCCAGAGAAACACTGGAGCTCTGCTCACCGAACTGAAGCTCTGGGAGGGCTACCTGGACAAGGTACACACACACCCACGCACGCACGCACACACACACACGCACGCACAGCACGCACGCACGCACGCACGCAAGCACTCCCCACTCAGAGCTTTAGCCCAACCTTTAGCCCAACCTTTTTAACCTGCTCTGAAGAAGGCCCTCGTGCCGAAACGCGTCAGCGTTCAGAATAAAATGGAACTCAACATCTGAGCCTGTCTTGTACTCTCATTCTGGTGTGCTGCTTTTTCCACTTTTGTGGATCCTTTAATTCAGTTGTACCTAGAGCTAAGCACCCACTGCCCAAATCAGTGGCAGCAATCAGAGGAAGCGCACCTGTTCTCTTCTCCTCAGCTTTAGCCCAACGTTTGCCAAAAATAGCAGATCGGCTATTTTCGGCAGAGCAGACCAAGTGCAGAGTGAAAGGTCAAGTTTCGTAAGTATCGACGATTGAAGAAAAAAAAAAAACATGAACATGAATCCAAAACAGATTGATGACAGTGCTGATGACAAGTCTATCCACGAGTTTCCAACGCCCCATAGTGCATTGCGCAGACGCTGTCCTGTCTATTTGTCAAGTTCTAGGCCTATTATTTTTGTGGGAACAGTTGACCCTCACATAAGTAGCCTAATAAAAGTACACACACACACACACACACACACACACGCACGCACGCACGCACGCACGCACGCACGCACGCACGCACGCACGCACGCACACACACACACACACACACACACACACACACAATGATTATTTGGATCTGCACAAAAAGCACAGTTCATAATAGATCCGCAAACACTGATCAGAAGAAGGTTACATTACGGTCAAATCAGATACAACTGCTGCACATGCTTTATTAACACATACTGTAGACACAGTGTTCACATCTCAACTCTGTCTATTAAGGTGGCACCAGGTTCATACTTGGCAGGAGCGTTCTCATTGGCTGATGTCATGGTCTTTCCCAGCGTTGCCTACGCCTTCCGCTTTGGGTATGTGACATTCATGTTTTTCTCCAATAATTAATATGATAACTGGAATCGTAACTTAAGTTTCAGGGTACCCGGCCGGTTGATCATTGAAGGCCCAGCAGAGCAAGCCTTGATGATTTATCAAGTTCATTTGTAGTTTGTTTGATAGAGAGTAGATTATCAAGATTGGGCTTAGAGACGTTTGACATGAAAATAAACAAATGGATTTTGTTTTTTGGCATGTAATTGTTCATTATATCTTCATTATGACCACAGCTTCTACTAAATAATAACTACATTGTATCCATTGGAACACAGGTTCTTTATCCATTTCCTTAAAAAGTAACAGTTTTGGACATACCAGGTTCCCATCTGACACACTGTAAATTCTCTCCTCTCCTCTGTAGGCTGTCTGTTGTGCGCTTCCCCAAACTGGCCAAGTACTACAGCCTGTTGAAAGGCCGACACAGCATTAAAACCAGCTGGCCTCCACACTGGTTGGAAGCCCCACAGGGATATGAAAGGCTGAAGAATCTATGAAGCACACACACACACACACGCGCGCGCGCGTGCGCATGCACGCACGCACGCACGCAGGGGCGTCACACCAAATTCTGGGCCCTGGGTACAAGGATTCACTGCGGGCCCCCCATGAACGTTAACTATTGAAAAATAGCAGATATACAAGCTCACAGCGCGGCACCGAGTGCCGCGCTGCAAGCTTGCATATCTGCTATTTTTGAAAAATCTTGAAAATGTGTGCAAGAAACCTATGTCAAGGACCCCCAAGATGATATGTATTTGGCCACGGACCCCGATCTCAAAATATTTAGTTCCAGGGACCTCCAGAAGCAAAATCTGAGTTAGAAATGTTTGCTTAAAAAATACATATATCCAAAGATTTTCACACATTTTCACAACTTATCAAATAGATAAAGTTATTAGGGCCCCTCCACCTTGGGCCCCAGTAACTCAGTCCCACTTTCCTACCCCTTGTGACGCCCCTGCACGCACACATTTACAGTACACATACATTTTCATATAGCTCACACAGTATGTTGTTTTTCATTGCTTCTAAGTTAGTTTTAATCTGTCTCGATCTTTTTAAAGTGGTAATATTTGACACCATTAAGGCATTCTGCACATCACTATGATGCAAGACAGTAAAATAAATTATCCTGTCATTTTCTCATTTTTATATACAGTTCATTCCCAGTTCAACATGTTTCATGCATATTGAATTCTCTGGTTTTATTTATGAGGCCTATGATTTCCTTTCCCCCACACAAATGCCACAATGACTACTTCTGTGGAAAACGGTCCATAAAAAACTGCATGTATGATTGGTAATTGATTTGATAGGAGTGCACTCTAATAGGCAAGGCAATTAAGTGGCTTGTGCGCCTAAGCCGCGATGCCCTGGCTCCTCCCACAAATTACTACCGTCCCGTTCAGCTCCCCCCCCCCCCCTCCCCACGATGTTGTTGATGCTGATGTGAGCGCTGATGTAATGTTTTGTAGTAATTGTGTTCACATGGGCGCCTAGCCAAGCCGAAGGCACCACAGGATTGGGCAGAAGGTTTACTCCTGTCCCAGCCACCCCACCCATGTGCAGTATTGCTTGTTTGTGTAAATATAAAATGTATTTCAAATTAATTATACTTTTCCAGTGTGATCATTAGTGTGGTTGCTATAGGCAACCAGACTATTGTTCTAGGTCTGAGAACCATTATGTCACCTAAAGTAAACCTGTTTTCATTCAACCTTTTTCTGTCACCTAAAGTAAACCTGTCTGTTTTCAATTAACTTTTCTGTAAAAGTCCATTGAGTTCAATGGACGTTTTGTGTAACCTTTTCTGTGACCCAGAAACCCCAAAAGTCCATTGGGTTCAATGGACCTTTTCTGTCCCTTCTGTCTGATTGGACAATATAATGTCCAATAACAATAAGACAGGATTGGTCATGCTTCACACATTCTCTCGATACAGAGTCATTATAGCTTACGCTTCTCCCCGAGTGGGCGTAGCCTGATAAATCAGTCCGCACATTACCACCCCCTGTTGGTGGGTGGTGTAGTGTGTGAAGAGTCTGACGCTTGCAGTCAGGCAAGAGTGGGCGTTCGCTTTTCTTTGACGATGGCTAGCCAGATTGTGCTTCACATGACATCACAATATATAATATAAATGGTAAAACGGAATTCATTTCCCAGTTTACCTTTCTAGTTTATAGCTTAAACTAGAAGGTTTCAATGCATATCTTTTTAGAGGTTATCTATGAATGCATTTGGGCCATATTCGTTTGGTTGTCTAGGACCGCATCCGAGCTCTGAGGTCAAACACCTGGGTTTCTGTACTACTGTAGGACGGTTCTGCCTCATAGATACAGTAGGGATAGATGCTCAGCGGGAGGTAATCTATAAATAAATGTTTGAATTTTGAATATACAGTACAAACAAAATAAAGCTTTTCAAAAGAGTGGATATGCTGAAGAAGCGAAAACGTATTCACAAAGACTATCACCTGCCTTTCTATTTTATAGCAGCAGCAGCAGTGGCAAAAACATAATCTCCCACCTTGCCTTAGGCCTGTAGCGGAGATTTGTGATCTATAGAACAACATTTTTTCAAGAGCTTCAAGAGCTTGTGATTTATTTTCTTGGACATAACAAAAGTCTTTTGAAAGTAACTGGAAATACTGCTCTTTAGTATTGACTCAAGCATTAGTTTTGACTCAAGCATGACGGAGCAGCAAATACAATAAAATATAAAAATGGGCACAAAAACACAAAGGTCTCCACCGCAGCGCTGCAGTAACTTTCCTCTCCCACAACCAGTTCTTACAGTTTCTTGCATGGGTATGATAGATATATCCTCCTTCTATGAACCCTATCCATTGATCTGTCTCTTATTGTCAATTGTCTCGAAATAGACTCTGCCTCCGGTCATGATAAAGCACACCCAAAGCCGTGCCCAAATGAAAAATGCCTCATCGCTATAAATATTACTCCACCACTCATTAAAAATATAGCCTACTGTTAAGCCTTGACATTTCACTGTAAAATCCTGAGTGTTAATCTGAGAGTGTATAAAAATGGAAAATGGAACAAAATGGACCTTTACAAATGAAGTGTACAAGTGGATAGATAAGTCCTATACATCTCTTTGACTTTGAGTATCAAAATAACAATCAAATCATGTGGATCTTAGGATACACGTGGGAATGGCATGTGGCCAGCCTGAGATTTAACATACGTATGACTCCAGATCTTGGCATGGTTTCAGCCTGATCAGAGCCCTATTGACTTCCATAATAAAATAGTAAAATGTTTCAAAGTGAAAAATAATTTGGGGAGGTAATTCTGTGGCCTATACTGGCAGTGTGGACACAAGTTTTGGCTCTTATCTGTCCAGCAGTTTGCAAGATTAGCTGGTGGCTCTCTCCCATAAATGTCCGTCCCTTTGTCCAAAGCAACTTTGTTCCTAGATTATTTCCAGATAGAGATCATCTGGGTGTAGAATTTTCTATTCTTAAGAGATCTACAAATTGCGGGGCTGAAAGCTTGCCCAATATGGAGTCACACGTCATAGATTAATCACGTCATAGACTGGCCACATGAAGTTCTTGATCCACATGGGAGCTGCACTGTTAATAGACTATCTTGTTTATTTATTTCTGTTGCTGTCATGGCTGCCAGTTCCCACCTGATGTCGTGCGGGAGTCCCAACTTCTCCAGACCACACTGAATAACGGCTAGCTTGCACAACGTCTTCAGACTAGGATTTAAGTCTAAGATGTACAAATCAGATACCTTTGTGTCATCTTCGCCATCGTCAAGATCTTCAAGATCCCCTGGAATGGGTGTGTACCTGTATCCTCCAAAGAGCATGATACAATCTCCCACCATACAACAGCACATCCTACACATCCAGCAACTCAGGCCTTTCCCTTTTGGCTCAACCAGCTTCCAGGAGAAGGTCTTTGGATTGAATTTCCACAGATCATTGAAAGTCTTGTACAGAAAGAAGTTGTGGCCACCAAATATGTACAGCTCTCCATTATAGGTAAAGGCTGAATGACCCTCGCGTCCTTCTGGAAAAAGCAGTGCAGAAGGCGTGCTCAGCCAGCAGTTGGTCTCTGTGTCAAACACTCTGATGTTGTTGTAGTAATTGTTGACCTGGTCCCCTTGGCCCCCAAATACAAACATCTTTGTTTTGATGAAGGTGGCAGAGTGACATGATGAAGCTGGTGCCCGGGAGCCCCTTGCATTAACTAAAGACCAGACCATTGTGACAGAATTCAACTTGTAGATGTCATTGGTGCCGCCAGGCAGTCCATCGAATCCTCCGAAGATGTACATGACCCTCCCCAAGACACAGGCTGAGTGGCCACACCTCGCCCTTGGAACAGTCCCAGAAACCTTGGGCTTGAACCATTTGTGGGTGTTGACGTCAAATGCGTGGAGCACGTTGATGTACTCCCCTTTGCAATCAACCCCTCCCCAGATGTAGATGATGTCTTGTATGAGCACGGCTGTGTGGCCCCAGCGCAGGCATGGAACCTCTCCCCTTCTAGTTGTTACCGGGGGCAGCTTCATCCAGCGCAGAGACATTGTATTGAAGATGTGCACCTCAATCTGACCAATGTCATAAGAGTAGCCTCCAAAGGAGTATAGCTTGTGCCCCACTGCCAGAGCAGCATGGAAATATCTCTTTGGTCCGCCTTTCAGATGCACCGCCCAGCGCAACATGTTACACATATGAAGCACCTTTGATTATCATGAACTACTGTGTGTTTCTCTGCAAATGAATGTGTGCAATTCCGCTTTATATTGGTGCAGTGGCACCAATGTCACGCAAAGCTGATGTTCACCAATGTTCACCAAACTTGAACTCCACACGTGACGCAGGGAGATGTGCATGTTCTTTGCCACTGGAAGCTAAACCCCTTCACTTTTATGCAATGGAAGTGAACGGGAGGCGAATATTTGATTTGCACATTATGAGTTTGCAGATCTGCTATTTTTGTTGAATGTTTGCCACAAATAGGTATGGGGTTACACTCCCCTTGTGCACAATCAATCACCCCATAGTATTGGAGATCTCTACGCACCTGTGTCACCTCAAGACCTCAGGAGGGACCCACCCTCTTGTTGGCAATAGAGCAGGAGACAGGAGTTTAGCCTTGGTCAGGAGGAGGACACTGGGCACTGATTTGGCCACCACTGCCGGCCCGCCATCTGGGAGGGTGTTGCGGTCCGGGGTGGAAACACCTGATGATCGATGGTAACCGCCTGAAGACATCAACTCTTCCTGGCCAAGGCTACATTCACCAAACGTGAATGAAGGAGAAGCATCTTTAGATGTAATTATAATCATAATTCATAATAGGCCTATATTGAACGAGCAGCATTGGAGAATATATACTGTGTGTACCAATGTGTCTTAGTAACATTTGTTTAGAGTCAGAATCAGCTATAGTACGTCAGAATACGGCCGATAAGCAAATGGTGCACCATTGGATATGGGTGAAGTCATAAACTGGCATCTCTCTAGTCTAACCTATGAGTCTAACATGTATGACAATGCATAACATCTCATAGGGACTCGGGAGCCATAATAACTATTATGTAAGTTGACACACTGTAAATTCTAATACATAAATAAATAATAATACATTTGACTTTGTTGATAACAGAACACACACACAAGTTAACATAAAGAAATGTGTCCGACTTCAAAGAGTTCAGATGAAAAAGCCTTTTAGGCCTTTTTACAAAATAGAGGTCTGTGGTGCCCTCATGTGGTTAGTAAGGCTGTTGCAGCAGAGCAAATAACACTAGACTACAACATACCACTGGACCATAGCTCGTTATCCTGAAAGGTCTCTAGTGCCAGCCAGGTGACAGTCCACATGTCCCCATATGACTGGATGCGTGACACTGCATTTTTCTATTCGCATAAACAATGCCATGGCTTATCTCCTGTCAAGCAGAACATTTCTCTCTCCACCCACACAGCAGTCTGACACCACACCACTGACACCAGTGGGCGGGATCATCAAGCCACCAATCACGTGGGCCAACAGCGTTATCACACAGCTTCCCTGAACTACTATTCATCCACATTTTCATTCCCACCAGAAATCAACGTGTGTAACTTCTCTCGATTGCTCTGAAATCATGGCCAAGGACATGACTCTTCTCTGGGGCTCTGGATCCCCACCCTGCTGGAGGGTCATGATCGCTCTGGAGGAGAAGAACCTGCAGGGATACAACCAGAAACTGCTTTCCTTCGATAAAGGAGAGCACAAATCGCAGGAAGTCTTGGACATGAATCCCAGGGGCCAAGTGAGTTGCATGCTGTGTCCGTCTTGCTGTAGCCTACAGACTACAGTGCACTTCACTGTTTATGGCGTCTTTGGTTAAAGGCAGCAAAACCGAAGCTATCTTAAGAAGATGATACGTGCAAAATATCTTCAGATTATTCTTTGTTGATCTCTTGAATCGCATGCATTCTTTCTGGGAAAATACCACTTTCTTGTTAACTATATAGCCCAGAAAGATAAGTGCTTCTTCAAGTGATAGAAACAGAAGTACGTTTCAAATAGTTTTTGTAAAGCTTTGTTTTTAGTTTTCATATCAGTAAACTAAAATGTTTTAGTTGTTTTCATATGTAGTTTTCATTATTTAGTTAATTATAGGGTGTTTTGATGTGGGCTAGATAATGCTTCCTGTAACCTTATCACAATAATAACAACCTATTTCCCTCCCAGTTGCCTGCATTCAAACATGGGAACAACATACTGAATGAGTCCTGTGCAGCATGCATGTACTTGGAGGTACTGTAAAGATGTGTGTGTGTGTGTGTGTGTGTGTGTGTGTGTGTGTGTGTGTGTGTGTGTGTGAGGTTGTCACATTTATGAGGCCGCCTCTGGTTACTGCTATAGCTTCTGTATAGGCAACTGCAGCACCTGAGCTAATTGTGTCAATTGTGTTAAGCACCCTATCTCCTGTGTGTTGAACAATACTAGTTGACTAGAAACACAATATACCACAGTAACATGACACTGTGCCTGCTGTAAACTGTCTTCCTTTGTCAACACCAGAGCCAGTTCAGATCCCAGGGGAACAAGCTGATCCCTGACAGTCCAGTGGAGCAAGCGCTGATGTACCAACGCATGTTTGAGGGCATGGCACTCGGTGACAACATGAGTAAGATGCACGCGCACATACATAATGTGTATCTAGTACAGTGGCCCCCAAACAGTGTGTCCTGAGACAAGTCCAGGTGTGAGACAAGTTCAGGTGTGCCTTGGGAGTTGCTGACAACCACACACATTATTATATACAAAATGTTATTTTAGCTCATTTCCCAATACAGGGGCAAATTTAAAGTTAACAGTATATATTTTTAACCACCTGTCAATAATAGGTAGCCTATCTATACATTTCTTTCATTATTATGTTCACAAATAAATTATAATAACTTGTAAGATGCCTCAGGGCGACACCAATTCTTTGCCATCTGGCCAGTGATGTATATCGGACCAGTTACTCCATATATGGGTACCCCATATATGGAGATCCATGTACTGTACAGTATATGGAGATATGCTGTGAGAGCCCAAACATGCTTACTCATTTATTCGTTATATGAAAGTCCTATGATGTCTATGACATCTGACATCATACCCTTTTATGCCCATACACGGAGATCCCTGTCTGTAGAACCAGCCACACAGATATGGGCTGTCTTGGCCATCTGTCTTGGCCATACAGTATAATGGTTAGTGTGTTAGTGTGGTATGTGGCCGATGTGTCCTCCATACTGTATATGGGCATTCCCATATGAAGTCCAGTTAGATATGGGCTTAATAATGATAGGGTTAGGGTTGATTGATCAGGGAACTCCATATATGGGCATAAAAGGGATTCTGTTAGTGTGCCATCACACTGATTCCAGAGCGGCAAACCCATTCTGTTAAGAGTGGTTCCCCTGACATCACAGTGATGTCAGCAGGATGTCAGAGCGACAAACCCATAGACTTGTGATGTCACAGTGGTGTGTCAGGCGTGACCTACGGAGATATGCGGATACGCAGACAAGATGTGCCGGTTTTCATAGTTAACTGCAACCTATGGTTGCAATAAGCTCACAAAGCATCACGATATGACAAGTTGTGAGCTTGTAGATTATCTATTTGACTATTATTGAAAATGTGTTAAAGCATGAAAAAACTAAACTAAAGTAAATGTTTAAAGAGTGATAAGAACGACAAAACATGTTATAGAGACTATTTAACATTAATTATGTTAATGAATACAGGTGTACCTTGAAACTTTGACTGTTCCTTTGGTGTGCCGTGGGTATAAAACGTTCCTAAAACCACTGGTCTAGTACACGCACACGCACATTCTTTTGCCACTCATCATGGTTACATGAACAGTTGACAGAAAGGTCACTGCTCCTGTAATGTGAATTCCAACAAGAAACCATGCATTAATCTACAATCGCCTCTTCAAGACCATTGAACCAGTCTCTGGCTTAAACTGCATGGCCAAGTGACTTATGATACCGGTTCACTTGATTTAATCAGGCCCATTTACATGTCTAACTTTGAGACTTTGAACTGCATTTCTTTAAGCCTTTGAGACTGCTGCCATGGCTTCAACTTGACCTGTAATAACATAGTGCAGTGTGTGCCAGTGAACTTAAAGGACAACTTTAGTTTTTTACAACAAGGGTTCATATTTTAGATTGTAATTAAAGAATATAAAAGATGAGTGTTAAACTGATTTCATTTACTTCTTTCTATTGTTTTAGAGATTCTTATTTCAGTGTTTGGGGGCATGCGTACAAGTGGCTAAATATGTCATTTTACACAGAATAAGCCCATTCCCAAGATACAATGCAACCTTTCATGGTTTAATGTGACTTATGGGGGCTAGAAGTGTTACTGTAAATAGCAATAAAGAAACTGCTGGCTTATTGTGTCTAAAAATACACATTTAGCCACTTGTACGCATGCCCCCATGCGTACGCATGCCCCACATTTTAGCACGGTAAATGCGATAAAACAATAGAACGAAGCAAATGAAAACATTTTAACGCTCACTTTTTATTTTCTCTAATTACAATCTAAAATATGAACCCTTGTTGTAAAAAAACAAAGTTGTCCTTTAACATCAGCTGTTCTCCCATGAGCCCAATTAGGCTTGGGTGTAAACAATGAACCTACCGGACCCCCATGCACACGCGCACACAAAGGTCCCCTGTACAATATACCTGTAATGAGATAGGCCTGTCTGCTGTATGGCTGTATGGTGCTAAACACAGGCAACGTCATGCGAAAAGCAAAAAGTATCCCCAGAGAGAGAGAATCACATGCCTGTTTTAGTCCAACCCAAGAGGTTAAACCTTATCATCTTAAGAGTCATGAGACACAAGTGAACTCTGGGGAATTGGCAACAGAACAATAGACAAAGCTGAACTTTTAGAACATTCTGTACTAGCTACATTCATGTTCTTTACATGCATGCATAAAGTAGACTGTTTTACAGATACATTGGCAGAGAGCGCTGTAAGCTAAGAAGGTTTCGAGTGATAATGTCGGTCTGCCAATGTTTGTGGAACACTGACAGGAATCAAACCTAGGATGATTGTGGCATTACGTTAATGAGCCACCTGGGTCCCCTTCCATTCTCATTGGATCCACTCATGATTTGTTCTGTGCTAGGGTGTCCAGGTGACGCAGGGGTAACGTACCTGCCCACGTGCTCTAACGCAATGGTTTTCAACCTTTGAGTTGGGAGTGGGACCCCACATGATTTTGGGGGGGGTCCCCAGATGACAGTGAAGTGACAATTTAAGGACGTTTAAAGTTCACCCCAAAAAATTACTTTCTTTTATATCCATTATTCAACCCATGGAGACTTGAATTCATTGATATTTGTCACATTCCAATCCTAAGCCAATAATTTGATGACCAGCTATGGAGACACAAAGAGCCTGCTTGCTTTTTTTTTTCTATTGATTACTCACACCATGTAGACTTGAGTTCAATAATATTATTTTGTATTTCTCACATTCCTATGGCAAAAAATGGGAATATAGTACATTTACCCCCCAAATGCATTTGGGTCCTCACCTGGAATCAATGGGGGTGAATATATTGTAATCAAATTATTAGTCTTAGGAATGCAACAAAAAACTAAAAATAATATAGAACTCAAGTCTCCATGGTGTGAGTAATCAATAGAAAAAAAGTTATTTTGTAGGCAAACTACTCCTTTAAAGCCAGGCTCAGTTCAAGGAGTCTGTGGCACCTGACCTGGCCTGGCCACAGCACACACTATATAATTTTGTTTTCTTATCATTCAACCAACTGGGTTGGTTCATGTCTTGATAACAATTTTAATTAAAGGAGTACAAAGGTTGACTTTCTTGGAAACTCGTTTTATTTCGTTTCACCTGCTGTTTACACAGTCCAGAGTTCACATATTTTGAAGTGGATTTGCTAAAGGTGACATAACGGGTATCTAGCAACGTTCCATACTTGTCTGTATGGAACTTGCTCTGTATGATACAGATGTAAAAAGGACACCTTTCCCATTAATCTGAATGACAGTATTAAAAGCCTGCAGAGTCTCGTTCATTTAAAGGGATAGTTCACTCAAAATCGATTTCTATCGAGTTCACCCGATGGATACATTTAGTTTTTGTCGCATTCTTAGCCAAAAACCAGAGGTGGTTCCCTATGGAGACACAAAAAGCCTGCTTTGTTCCTTAGGGAGACACAAATAGTCCCCTAAAATTATTGGCTTAGGAATGCAACAAAAATATCCATGAATTCAAGTCACCGTGGGTTGAGTAATGGATAGAAATAAAGTCATTTTGGGGGTGAACTATCCATTTTAAGGCCTTTACTGCAAGAGAGACCATTACTGCATCAAAGATAATCCACAAACCAAACTATACTAGAAAAGCTTGTCATAGGCAAACATTTTGACTAATCTACAAGAAAGTGTATATTGCGTTTACCTGTATCTGTTATTTTCACAATAATGACTTGTATTTGTGGAACTGAGTTAAACTAAATGTAATGCCTCAACTCCTCCTCAATTCCAAGCGCTTGTCAGGGTGGGGGGTGTCTCTCTTGAATTTCAGTTCAATTATGATTATTTTGGGGGGTCGTGGCCTGAAAAGGTTGAGAACCACTGCTCTACGAACACAATCGAACACTATGGTTTGTGGGTGGGAATGGAGGGTGTTCTCTGTTGCTCCGCTAGCGATTCCTCCAGGTTGGTCGGGCGCCTGTTATGGAGGGAGCATAGCTGGGAGGGATACCGTGTTCCTTCACAAACATGATGCTCTCTAGGTCGAGCCTTCCATCGTCGCTTTCAGTCATCCCGGTTCTCAATACATCCGGCGAGCTCGCTGGTGCTTTGCGCTCCTGCGTCTTTCTTGAGTACATCCACATAATGTTAGTATGGGATGTCCACGTGACCGGTGCAGTCCCATTTAAACTCCTCGCTGTCAGTTGAAAGGAAGTATCTGGTGACGGTGTGAATCGGAGGAGATGTGGTTGTTTACTCTACACTCTCTGCAAGACCGACAAGGGGAAGTCATTATGGCATTATTGCCCGGTTCAGATATACAAGATTTGCAGGCAATGTCTGCATAATTATTTGCTTTTGGTGTATGTATGAACAACGAACATACAGGTGATGAACATGAATTTTGAGTCCCGGCAATCTTGTTTTGGCATTTATTGGGGCAGATTTAGTAATTCTCCCGTTTGTTCTGCTGTTTCTTAGGTAATGTTATCTACTACAACTATAAGGTCCCTGAGGGAGAGAGGCATGACTCTGCTATTAAGAGAAACAAAGAATCACTGGTTAAGGAACTCAAGCTCTGGGAGGGCTACCTAGGGAAGGTAAGCTGCATACACTCTTTTAACTCTAATGAAGACATACTTGTATACATGATGCTTTTATCATTACATTGAGAAACGTACAAAATGAATGGAGCATGAGTGGAGACCAAAACATATGTGCTTGAGGGATGGTGAACTAATTTTATTTTTTTCTCTCTACCAGTTGGGTGCAGGTTCTTACCTGGCAGGGAAGACCTTCTCTCTGGCAGATGTGATTGTTTTTCCAAGTGTTGCCTATGTCTTCCGCTTTGGGTAGGTGGGCTTATTACTGCTTTGTTTATTTTTCTATTTGCATGTGCAGAAGAAATAACACAAATAGAGCTCAGGTCCAGACCACAGTGTTGCAAGAGAAATGTATGCATTTTCAAGAACAGAAAATGCTATTTATTTTTTAAATAAACTAGAAGCTTGGCTGCCCGAAGGGTCTAGTCAGCACCCTGGCCAACTCGGGAACAATGTAAATAGGGAATGAATGCCCCGCCCTTTAATGCAAACCCCATTATACCTGTTGTCATAAGACCATATGTTTGCCTGTGTCCATTTATGCCCATAGGAACATCAAAACATGTCACACTGATGACATTCAATACGTAACCATGGCATTTTTTGTTGACTCATGTGGCGTACGTGATGTCAGAGCCTTTTATGATGTGATATCACAATGAGTCAGCGCTTGCGGAAACAGCCTGATGTCAACAATCATCTCCGCAAACGGAGCTTCCGAACGTTTCGCGCCCGCGCCGCGGCGGGGAACACGCGTGCCGAATCTGAAGCCGGTGGGACTAACGGTTCTCGAGATACGCGGATTACATACACACAGACAGACACGCAGAGATTTGTCGCATTTATAGATAGATGTGGATCATTCTAAATTGCCTGTGCACCATTTCAGAGTTTAGAATTGGTCGTCGAGAACTGATAATGTGTTTTCCCTCTTCCGTAGGCTGCCTGCAGAGCATTACCCTAAGCTGGCAGAGTATTATGCCCTGGTGAAGGACAGACCCAGCGTCAAAGCTAGCTGGCCTGCTCACTGGCTGGAGAACCCCCAGGGACAAGACACCCTTAAGGACCTCTGAGATTCACCCACTGAAACTCTCACATTTAAGAGCCAGAGCGTGATTTAAAGTTTGTTGCTCGCCTGTGTCGTTCTCTGAAAATGGCCGATCTTCAAGCTCACAAGTTCACAACGCGTAGTGTTGTGACGTGTTGTGTGCTTGTTGATCTATTTTCTTCATTTAACTCCATTTAAATTAACTCTATTGCACTCTGCTGTTGTAGCTTGTCACATTTTTAAATGACACACTTCTTTTGAAAGGATTGTGCTTGTTTTGAATGGTATACATTTATCTTTGATTCTTTTTGTGATTTCTGTCTGGTGTCATTTTGTTTTCTGCAAAAAATAAAATGAACAATACATTATCAGTAAGAAATAATGCTTTGTCAATGGATTTTAGATCACTATAATCAGACTGACTCCCTTGTTGACTCCCTTTGCTGTTTCTCATTGTGTTGCTGTTGTCTTTTACAGCCATAAGGTGGCGCTGAACTTGGCAAGGTTCACTCTCACAGGCTTGAATCTTTAACACCATAGCCTGAGTTCATGATGAGAGTGGTTGATTGCCTGGCTCCAGACCTTAGACCCGCACAACTCTCTGAGAGGACTGCTTCTCTTGCGCTAAGTCTGAAATCAGGCTAAGTGGTTGATCTTTTCATGTCAAGGATCCACAAATTAATATGCGCACACCCCCATGTTGCTAAAAGTTTGTTCAGTAACGGGATATCCAGCATTTTCAGGTCATTATACAAGATGTTTGATCAGGAGAGAATTAATACAAGATACAGATATTGGAAGTGATGACAAATAAGTGTGCCGACGAAAATTGCAACACAAAACAAAGCTGATACTCTCATCTGATATTGGCAATGATTACTAACAAAAATATTGAGCTTTACCTTTTTAACAAAAAAAAAAAAAAAATGTTGTATTGAACAAAAACATCACTAACCCTACCTTTAAATCATGAGATTAAAACATTTGCGTATTAGCAACCCATAAGGACTTGAAGGGGTTTTATTTCAGCACTAATGTTGAATGTGAGCTCTTTGTGCCTGCATTACAATGAAATGTTCAATACACACAAGTCACATTTCAGGCCATCAGGTGGTAGTGTTGTGCACTCTTTTCTCCCTCTAGTCACTTTTTGCTGTTCTCAAGTGTCTAACATGAACTGGTTTCCCCCTGTGACAGTCCTTATCACACCAATGGCAGCATCTAGTCCCCAAGCCCTGGCCAGACTCTTGTTGTAACCCATATACAACCAGCTAGTAACCTATTGACCAACATCTAATAATTAACTGAGCTACCACTTAGTAATACCATAGCAATCATACAGAAAATCCCTGTACTGTGACTCATGTGTGGACCATGTCGACTCAACCTGGAAGTGTTTTGACACCAACACATACAGACCCTAAACTCAATCAACCAAAATTTGCCAGTGCCTGCCTATACACTTTACCAAAATAATAATTAATCCCAATCTAAACACAACTATTTTATCTATATACAGTACCTAAAATAAATCTGAAATCAATGCCTAAACATAACCATTTGTCGATTTGTGCATTAAAGGAGTAGTTCACCCCCCAAAAAAATGAATTATTTCCTATCGATTACACACCCTGTGAAGCATTGAATTGTATTTCTTTTTTTGGATTGATTTTTTTTTGCATTCCTAAGCCAATATGTTGTTGATAATAATAAAGACCGCCTCTACCTATCCAGTAAGAGACACAAAGAGTTTAATTTGTGTGAATTCAAGTCTCCATGGGTGAGTCATCGATAGATTACTGTTAAGAGCCATAGCTTATACTGTAGGCCTATTTGATTTACCGGTACGTATGTTTTAGTGAAGGACATAATGTAGCCGCTCTAACGCTCACGCTTATCCACGTTTATCTATTCACTCGCTTCAGCAACTGATCCCAAAGTTCACATGGTATTGGCCATTAGCATTATAGACCTACCAACGGTGACGGAGCCCGAATTTAATTTCTCCCAAATTAAACCTGTTTATTAGCGTTTTCTGTTCAACTCTACAGCCTGTTGTCAGGGTTACGGTCCGTTCCTCCACACACACACACACACACACACACACACACACACACACACACACACACACACACACACACACACACACACACACACACACACTCTCTCACAGTTAGGAATGTGCATGGTCTCCCTGTTCATCGGTACAATAAAGCACAGGTGATGCCGATAATAGGAAGGCGACCCCTACAACCTCACAACGCATTGCATCGTGAGTTTGTAGACCTGCTCATTTTGAAAATTGTTAAAAAATATTTAAAATGTTTGGTGAAAAATGTGTGAGGGAAAAAAATACTTCTACTAAAACAATCAGTACCATGATCAATATGCAAATCCTAGAGTCCAGGGACTTTGCCCCCTGAATAATCATTTGCTCTGAACCAACACACTGAGTACAGCTGAGCTTGAAGCAAGCTTCAGCAGAAATCAGGATGGAGGCTTACTGGATTCTAGTGGGTCTGCTCTGTTTGTGTGGACTCTCCCTCAGTCAAGGTAATAACTGTTTGTTTCTCTATTCATGCAAATTTACCCCTTAAAAGCTGAGTACCAGTACGTACTGTGTGTGTGTGTGTGTGTGTGTGTGTGTGTGTGTGTGTGTGTGTGTGTGTGTGTGTGTGTGTGTGTGTGTGTGTGTGTGCGTGCGTGCGTGCGTGCGTGCGTGCGTGCGTGCGTGCGTGCGTGCGTGCGTGCGTGCACATTGTTTTCCCATTTGTCCAGGGTGTGAGCTAAACCTCCTTGAGAACACTGACTTCCCAGGAACAGATATAACACATGTGTATTCTCCTGATGTGGAACACTGCCAGATGATGTGCACTCAGTATCCAAAGTGCCTCTTCTTCACTTTTCTACGACCCGACTGGACCAGAGACGACAGGTAAGTTACAGGAATGTAATGCCTCCTTTGAAGTATGTTATTCTGTGTAGAATGGTTTTAAAGGCCGGGGCCGCTGACACAGCGCCTAGGCAAGAATGCAGCTTGACAGCGCGACACAGGTTCGAGCCCCGATCCCGATGGCCTTTGCTGCGTGTCACTCCCCATCTTTCTCTCCCCGTTTCCTGTCAGCCTGCTGTGATGTCCTATCCATAATAAAGGCATAAAAACCCTAAAACAAATCTTAAATACAGCTCAAATTTAATTTTCATGATTTTGAATTGACTAGAAATGTAAACAGCACATATACTGTACACCCAAATCCTGTGTTTATATTACATCAGTGTACACTTAACTTAGTATAACTCATAGACTGATTGAGAGGTCTCAATCAGTCTTTTCCTAGTCCTAGAATTATTGGAGTTACATGCAGGGGCGTCACAAGGGGTAGGAAAGTGGGACTGAGTTACCAGGGCCCAAGGTGGAGGGGCCCTAGTAACTTTAGCTATTGAAAAATAGCAGATATACAAGCTCACAGCGCGGCACCGAGTGCCGCGCTGCGAGCTTGTAGATCTGCTATTTTTGAAAAGTCGTGAAAATGTGCGCAAATCTTTGAATATATGTATTTTTCAAGTGAACATTTGTAACTCAAATTTTGCTTCTGGGGGGTCCCTGGAACTAAATATTTTGAGATGGGGGGGTCCTTCACATGAAAAGGTTTGAGCATCACTGACATGGAAACATAGGTTTCTTGGCACACATTTTCACGATTTTTCAAAAATAGCAGATCTACAAGCTCGCAGCGCGGCACTCGGTGCCGCGCTGTGAGCTTGTATATCTGCTATTTTTCAATAGTTAACATTCATGGGGGGCCCGCAGTGAATCCTTGTACCCAGGGCCCAGAATTTGGTGTGACGCCCCTGGTTACATGGTGTAGATAGCATAAATCACCGGCCAGGGTGAGTGAGGAGCAGGGTGCTTTCTCTTCAGCTGAATGAAGTCTACATTGTTATTATTATTAGGTTCTGGTTTAATAGACCAGTACCACTTGCTGAAAGGTATGGAAAGGGAGGTGGACCAGCTCACTTCCTGGTCCTGGACAAGGAAGATCAAAGAAGGAATGGACACCGACGTCATTTTAGGCTCCATGGCCATCCGCCATGACACTTTGGGTGGCGGAAGTTTTCGGTGAATAACATTAGCAGTGCCACTTCCGCCACCCAAAAGTGTCATGGCGCATGGACCGTGGTGTGCCAACTTCCGGGTGGGTGTCTTCATCTTCTTTGAGCCTTCTTGGTCCTGGAGCACTTAAGTGTGCCCTGTAACCGATGACCCTCTCAGCTGACCGAATTATCCACTGCTGTCTGCAGCCTGTCCTTGGTAGTGAAGACAACAAACCAGCTCGTGGCTGGATGCGAACCACTAGTTATGAGCACAGCAAGTTTTAAAGAGCTGTCCTGAATCATCTACCACCCAGATTACATTCCGTTTTGGGATATTCTGCTTTCAGTTGAATCCCAACCCTGGTCCTTGGGGATACATAGTAGATGTTTTGGCGGTCTCATCAGGCTTTCAAGTTTTTTTACTGTTACTAAAATGAGGAAAAACTTGAAATGAAACCAGAGGGTAACCATACATATTTATGGCAGGCCAGTTATACATTAACTTGAACTACTGCAGATGTTACGGCCATTACAGTTTGTGATACTCTGTCCTGTTGTAAATCTACTGTACAAGTTGTTGCACAATAGGCCGTTTGCGATTGCAGTCTGTTCTATTTACACACCAGACTTTATTTTAGTCAAGCATCGGAGACTTTGACATTTGATTTGCATTTGCCAATGTTTTTCATACTCCAGGCATTTCTTCTGCTACCTGAAGCACACTGCCACTGGACAGCCCAATGCACAGAAGCTACTGCTTGGTGTGACCTCTGGCTACTCTCTGAAACCTTGCAGTCCTAAACATGGTATGTGGTCAGCTAAGAGTTTGTCCCCACCTTGAATGAAAATAAAAGCCTGTGTACCGAGGCTATCCCCATCTTGACCACATGTCGTTGTTGTTGGGTGGAAACCTTCCAAAACCGTTCGTTTTGTATTTATCATTTTTAAAAATGATTTAAACTAGATAAAACAGCTGATCTACAAGCACGAGGCGTTGTTATCTGCTATTTTCACTAGTTTTGTGCGACAGTCTTGTATGATGAAGCAGGGCTTTACTTTATCTCCTTAGTCTTGTAAATAATATGTAACATTTTGAGGCATTTATACTTTACCCAAGTGTTCAAACCTTTTTTTTTTTATATTTTATACATTCTACTAACGGTATATTGCATTAAAAAAAAAAAAAATTAGATACTAGTTACTTTTCAGATTTGGATTAGATTATTATTACACAACACTGAACCTCACAACGGATTGTGGCATGTTGTAAGTGTGTAGATGATCTATTTTCGCTATTTGTCGTGCAACAAAATTTTAGGGTTTAAGTGGCTAAACTATTAGTATTAATACCTGCTGTATTTTGCAGGGTCCTATTCTGCACAAAATGTGTCCTGTATAATTGTGTAGCCTGCTTTGTCAACTGTACCTCATCATGCATGCTGAGGTAATATAAAATCTGTGAAAACTCCCTTCTATACTTTACTGTCTGCCAGATGTCTGTCTGTCTCCGGCGTATGAGAATATTGACTTCCCCGGAGCAGACTACCGCGCTCTGTTCACAGCAGACTATGAGCAGTGCCAGAAATCCTGCACCCAAGACCCTGGCTGTGAGTTCTTCACATTTGTCAATGGACTCTTCAGTAGAGAGGATATCAGGTGAATCATTCATTACATGCACCTTTCTCAAATGGTAGACCTTCAACTTGGAAAACCTTAGTATCACCTCATCATCCATTGAGAGGTGTCTGTGGAATTATAATAATTTATAATACGTGTTTGATTCAATGGCTTTTCGCTTCTCTAGCAGCGGGTATTGAAGGATGGCGATCTGTAAATCTATCCATCTATCCACAACTTTGGTCCCAACAAATCACTTACTAGATTTACGTGGAATTTGCTGTGCAACTTCACTGAACCTGAACTGATTTATGTACCTGTAACCCCATGTCCTTTCCTATAGCCTTGCATAGCCAGACTAATCTGCCATTGCAAAGAAAAAAGTGCCCTTGACAGCCTGGCTGTCCAGGCTATTCCTAAAACACCCTCCTTGGTTCAAAATACCATCTTGTTTTGCAAAAAAAAAAAATTTTTGGTAAAATTATATGGTAATTGTAAAAAAAGGCAATGGTCTGTATTTAAAATAATTCTTGCTGAAAATTGTGGAAATTCTGTTTGTAGATACAAGTGCCATCTAAAATTCAGCTGGACAGTACCCAAGCTTGCAATGGTAAACGCAAAAGCTGGCGTGGTCTCAGGATTCTCCCACAGATTGCACCAAGCCCACCAGAATATGCGTATGTTGACACGCACATACTTTACTTTACTTTATTTGTTTATTTAGACGGGACAATGCATATTAATGAACACTACATGAAGCAATGTAAATAAGCCGGAATTAGCAAGAATGCTAAATTTCATCCGTAGTCCCCACATGAAGACAAAACAATACATACCAACAAACAGTAACCCTACATTAGGAGAGGGCGCCTAAGAACATACATACAAATACTATTTTTCCTCAACCAAGAGAAAACAACAAAAACAACACATATTACTAACAGTACCCTACATTAGAAAAGAAAAGTTTAAAAATATACGTACATGACATGGGCTGTACTCTTAAAACTATACATGGTCACAGGTTTGATTGTCAACTAACCATTTTTTTAGATTGAACTTGAAGGATGGAAATGACAAACAGTCTCTTATTGTTAGAGGTAGGTCATTCCAGATTGAACATCCCTGCACTGAAAGGGTGTTTTTTCCAAAAGCGGTTACCCGGTACGGTACTTCGCAATCCCCTCTAGTGATTGCTCTAGTATTGAGTCCTCTATCGGGCTTCCTTTTTATGAATTCCTTTAGGGGAGGTGGGCATAGACCATTTAGGGTCTTATATATGATACTGACCTGTTTAAATACCTTAAAATTAGCGAAACTCAAAAAACGGTACCTCTGAAGAATATTACAGTGGTGATATGAGCGGGGTTTCCTATCGAATACCTTAAGCGCACTCTTATATAGCTGTTCAATGGGTTTGAGAATCGTTATACCTGTGCAAGACCAGTTTGTGAAACAGTACTCAATGTGTGATTGGATCATGCATTGGAGATAAGATTTAGCAGCACTAACTGCCAAACAAGGTCTGATTTGTTTAAAGTTCTGAAGGTTGAACTTGATTGTGTTTGTAACCTTTTTTACATGTTTTTTAAAGGTTAGGGTTGAGTCTAACATGACCCCGAGGTACTTGAACTCTGGCACAAGTTCAAGTTCCTCTCCACCCAGAAACACATTTGATGACTCCATCACAACTGGTCTTTTGGAAAAAGCCATGCAGACCGTCTTTTTTGCATTCAGGAGCAGGCATGAGTCTGTAAGCCAGTCCTGAACGCTGGTCAGAACAGAAGTTAAAACCGTTGACACCTCTGCATAGCTCTTTCCATGAGTCAGTATAACCGCATCATCTGCGTACATCTGGATATGTACATCTTTACATACATCAGGTAGGTCGTTTATGAACAGAGAAAACAGAATTGGTCCTACTATTGATCCCTGGGGGACACCAACCGAGCAAGTGTGATAAGGAGACTTGATGCCATTTATGCTTACACACTGTTCTCTATTTGATAGGTATGATGTAAACCATTTGATGGCCTCTGGGGACAAGTTGAAATGTGTTAGTTTGGACAAGAGGACCTGATGGCTGACAGAGTCAAATGCTTTCTTGAAATCTAAAAATACTGCCATTGCGCAGGGGGCCTTGTTCAAAGCACACTTCAGCTTTTCAATGAATAAGCAATTTGCTGACTCAGTGGAGTGGAAGGCTCGAAACCCAAACTGCATAGGATGCAGAGGGGTGTAGCCTTTGTCTAGATGTTTAACAATAGACTTTACAATCCACTTTTCAGCCACTTTTGATATAACAGGTAAGATGCTTATGGGTCTATAGTTTGATATGTCCGTTTTTGAGCCAGATTTGAATATAGGTGTTATAACAGCAGCTTTCCACTGAGTTGGGACAGTGCATTTTCTTATGGACAGATTTACCAGATGTGTGATTGGTGCCACCAGAGATACAATATTTGTTTTAAGAAAGTTTGTGTCAAGCCCGTGTGCATCTTTAGCTTTGGATGCTTTCAGTGATCTGACAATGTTTGTGTCTGACAACATACTGTACACTACATACACAAACACAGCTATTGCTTCACTGTTGATCAAACAAGTATGGAATTGTTCAAACATAGTGTGTGTGTGTGTGTGTGTGTGTGTGTGTGTGTGCGTGTGTGCGTGTGTGCGTGCGTGCGTGCGTGCGTGCGTGCGGGCGGGCATGCACTGCAGCATGTCAGACCAAGATGTTTGCAAACACAGAGATCCCAGGACATGACCTCGAAATGCTGCTTGCAGCCTCGCCAGATCACTGTCTGAGCCTGTGTTCTAATCATCCACTCTGCACCTACTTCA
Organism: Nannobrachium achirus; assembly: GCF_963921795.1. Classification (NCBI taxonomy): domain Eukaryota; kingdom Metazoa; phylum Chordata; class Actinopteri; order Myctophiformes; family Myctophidae; genus Nannobrachium; species Nannobrachium achirus. The sequence goes on along the minus strand of NC_137819.1, from coordinate 51,959,608 downwards.
CCTACTTCAATGACACTGACAAAAGGTGAATAGCTGAATCTGTGGGCCACATTGCAAAAATGGGGCCAGTTGATAAAACAACATTAATGCTCCAGCTATCTCTGCTCCCCTCTCCCCCGCGCTCCTTGTGGGCAGCACCGGGTTCAGTTGGGTTAAGCTGGAGAAAAAAAGCAGCTGGGTTGGGCTGCGATATCTGAATTTCCCTCGCGAGATGAGTAGGTATTCATTATTATTATTATTAATGATACTTGATAACTTCTGTCTTTCATTGGCACCTTGTACTGTCGTGAATGCATCCGTCCATTTTGGGTTAAAGTGCCGTTTCTTTCTGAGGCTAATCTTTGCTGCTCTGAATGAGGCAGGCGAGTCCAAGGTGACTGTGGACATGGTTCCTCTGCATTGAATGAGTGGACACAGTTTTGCCTTTCAGGATGATTCTTCATGTAACAGTAATGTAATTAATCAAGATAATAACTTCATTCTGTCTAAAACATACATACACACATGCTGTGTGTGCTACAGTAAAAGTCCTTCTTGTCATTATGATTCCAGGTTCCGTTGCTACCTGAAGAACAATGCAAATCTTATGGTGACTAAAGCTAATGAAGCAGCCGTCTCTGGAATACCAACTCACGCCTGTCAGCCCGATAACAGTATGTACTTGTCTCACTGCGAAAAGAAAACAACTGAATAATTAATTCCAATATTGGAATCTACTCATAAGTATAAATACTTGGTGTATCCGCAAAAATGAAGAAAAAGGTGTGTCCATATGTCCTTCCGTCTGTCCATTCTTATGTCCATACATGTATATCGTCGTTGTCGGGTGGAAACCTTGTATGTCCAAAACCGTTTGTTTTGTATTTATCATTTTAAAATGATTTAAACTAGTGAAAACAGCCGATCTACAAGCACACAACGTCTCGCACCGCGAGGTGTTGTGTGCTTGTAGATCTGCTGTTTTCACTACTTTTGTGCGATGGACTTGTATGATGAAGCAGGGCTTTGCTTTGCGAAATAAATTAGAAATTTGAAACTTGGAGATACAAGGTTTCTGCCCAACAGTGATGATATCTGTCCATCTGTCGGTCGGTACGTCCCTATGTCCATCCCAATGTTGTGAAAGAGACATCTTGTGAACCTCTCCAGGGGATTTCATGATATTTGGCTGTTTTGGCATATAAACGAAACGTCCACTTGGACTCACAGATGAACTGATATCGAGCCAGGGTAGACACGTACAGTATTGGCAGAGGCCTATGAGATCATTCATTCATTTTCCTATTTCCTGTTTGGTTGTCCCAAGCAACATCATTCTGTCTCTGTCATGTTCCTCTCTATAGGCTGGCTGAAGGCGGTGTATGAAGGTGTAGATTTCCAGGGATCTGATATGCGTTATGTGTTACTGGACGATCCAGACACCTGCCAGAGAAACTGTACTGAAGACCACAACTGTCAGTTCTACACCTACGTCAATGAGGCCTTCTTTGACTCAAGATATTGGTATGTTTTATACGGACAAACACACACAGACAAAAATACAGCCTAGAATTATTGAATGCTTTAACGGTGCCGTGCTGCGAGCTTGTAGATCTGCTATTTTTGAAAAAGTTGTGAAAATGTGTGCAAATCTTTGAATATATGTATTTTTAAAGCGAATGTTTGTAACTCAAATTTTGCTTCTGGGGGTGGTCCCTGGAACTAGATATTTTGAGATGGGTGGTCCGTGGCCAAATAAATATCAGTTTGGGGTTCCTTCACATGAAAAGGTTTGAGAACCACTGACATAGTAGTCTCTCAAGAACAGACTAACTGAGCTCCAGTTAAGTGAAAAGGAACTTTTCTTTGACAATGGCTGGCCAGATTGCTGACATAGAAACATAGGTTTTTCAAAAAAAACTTAGAAGGATTCAAAAGACACTTATAGAATCGGGTCAAAATTCTGATTTTCACAATAAATAAAAAAAATAGCAGATCTACAAGCTCGCAGGTGCCGCGCTGTGAGCTTGTATATCTTTGAAAAATGAAAGTATAAAATAGGTTTAATGTTATTGTCTGAAACATATCAATGTCGCCCCAAATGTTGCCCAGATACAATTATTTGTTTGAAAAGTTACAGTAGTTAGTTAGAATCTCTAGTTCTGATTTTGTATCATGTTAATTTGCTAGTTTAACCCATTTAAACCGGTTTATACCTTTCAATCCATTACAGCATTTGTGTAACTTTTTTCTGTTGCTACCGTATATTAGCAACATTTATTTATTTATTTATTTTAATAGAAATGTTTAGTTTACAAAAGTTTAGAAAAAGTTTCAGATAGAAATTTCATCACCATTAAATATGAATTACATGTGCCATATCGAAATATTACGATTTCCAAAATCCTCAGTCTCATATCATGTTATCGATATTGTCCATCCATGTGTTTGCTAACATTACACACCCATATGCACCTGGATCTAATATGTTTGTCAGTTGTTTATGCATTATTTAAAACTGTGTTTGATGTTGTATTTCAGGCGTCGCTGCTACCTGAAGCGGGTCATTACCATGCCTGCTCCTCCCAGAGTTACCAAACTCCATAACGTTTTGTCTGGATTCTCCCTGAAGAATTGTCAGACTTCTCCCTGAAGAGACATCAGTCCCATTTCTAAATCAAGATTCTTTTCACACTTCTCCTACCTGGCAGTGTATTTCTACACACACTAGATTTAATGCACACTTTGTGTGGGCGCCAAGCAAGCTTCACACCTGTAATAATCACGCCAGGCACCAATAATGTGATAATAAAACCTGTCTTTATACCTAGCCTAGCTTGAGCATACTGAGACGAGAGACGAATGAATGACCAAATGGCAATAAACTGAGTCTTGGAAAGCACATTTTCTGGTGTGACTTGCCCCTTTTCCACTGACATGGCCCAGTACCATACCACTCCACACCGCCCACTTGTGCCAGGTATTCCAATACAAGGACCTGGGTAGAGTGGTGTGAAAGTGGTACTAAATGTGATACTAAAGAGTATCCACTCCAGAGTAGGTCTGAGCTAGGCCTAACAGGGGCAAACTATTCATAATGATTGATCACTCACTGACTTTTCATTTAGACCAACAGGATATAGTTGTAATACATGATAATAGATTCTATTGTGTTATAATCTATTATAGTGTATTATAATTATCATAGTAATGTATTAATACTTTATAGTGTATTATAATCACAGTTATAATCCATTGTAGTGCATTATAATTAGGATAGTTGTAATACAAATTTATATTGTATTATGATCACAGTTAAAAGGTTCAATTTGTTTCTTACCGATAGGGGTGTGTAATGGAAAATGTAGATATTTTTATGTGGCGTAGTGTGGTGCGGTGTAGTGTTGTGTTGTGTAGTGTGGCGCTAAAGCTGCAGTCGAAAAGGGTCTTGGTTTACATGAGTTTTGTAGTTTTCTTTTACTAAACTTATAGTTACAATCTTTAAGGTTAGCCATGTTGCATAATATAGCCCATGCCTTGTCAATATATCGTTTCAACAGCAGACACATAAGAAATTCGACCATGGTAGTGTAATGAACTCTTAGGAACTACAAAATAAACTCTATTTTGAAACTTTGGAGTTGTATTGTTCTCTATTCAAGATACTTTTGGGCCAACTGATATGCGGTAGTCCTACGGGTCTATAGAGAAGGAGCGAGTGCATTTGATCCCAACCCTTTAGGCTGAAGTCATACCAGGTGACCCTCATTTTCAGTGACGTTGAGCAAACAATGTAAAAACAACAAGCAAGACAAACACAGTGACACAGGAAGGCATTAAAAAAACGGATACAAGCAGCTAGATATTAAGTAGATTAAAAACAATACAAACAGATATATGATGGAGTGTGATCATGGATTTATACAAAGGATGACATTGAATCAAGTTTAAAGTGCGTTGAAAGGCGTTCCAGAAGTCAGGGTAATTGAAAGGAAAATACTGGCCAATCTCAGTGTGAACCAGGGGCTTTGACTAAAAGTAAATAATTTAGTCTTGATGGCTCCCATTGTTCCAACACAACATATCAGACAAATAACAAATACAAGGGATGTTTCCCATAAAAAAATAAAAAAATAAATATATATATATATATATATATATATATATATATATATATATATATATATATATATATATATATATTAATATATATTGTTTGTCTCTCCGAACCAACAATGACAAAGTGCACAGTGCTGAGAGAATTAACTCCAGTAATAAATGGGCTTGTAAATATTGGTAGTAACCTTTTTTTTTTTTGCTTGTTTCTAAAGTGTACTTATTTGGGCTTTTCCATAGTTGTTTTGTTTAAACCAGTGGTTCTCAAACATGTTCGTGTCAAGGACCCCCAAATGAATATGTATTTATCACGCAGACGCCCATCTGGAAATATTTTGTGCAATGCCTATTTGAAATGTTTTTCAAAAAGAAAAACTTTTCTTTTTTCAAATTAATTTGGAAATAGCAGCTCTACAAGCTCTGCTATTTAGATAGGCTATTTTCAAAAAGCCTTGGTATTCGGGTTTAAAGTGCTCTTGGCCTATAGGTCACTTCTTTGTGGCTTGTTTTCAAACCAGGTTGCTTATGTCTCTCGCAACACTGGCTTTAGACTTAATCCAGAGGCTTTAGGGTTGAGGCTGCAGGATTCCCATAGACATGTCTCCATAATCCAAAACCCCTTTCCTGCAACCTAAAGGGAAACTGGGTCTGTTTCTGTGTAGGATGCCTTTCTGAGCTCCTTGGAGGCAGGTTTTTTATGGAACCGACGACCACCCAGATACTAGTTTTCTGTGACTCTCAATACTAGAAGTAGAGAAGTAGAAGGTTTTACTAACATTAAGAACTACAGACTCCACAACAGTTTCTAGGAAGTAAAGTACATTATGAATTAACCACTTAAGCCCTATTTAGAATATAGTGAAATTAGCCTATAATATCTCACTATGTGAGACATTTTTGCTATATTGTTTGTTTTTAGTTTAAATACTGTTTAAAAAAAAACTTTGAATACTTAGTATTTTTAAACAAACAACAAATTTGACAACTTTCCTTAGTGACCACTATACTAGTATCTATACTAGTAGTGGGCTTGAGTACAGTCTCCACCACTGCGCATCAGTACTTTCTTCTCCAACAGGACCCTCTGTCTACAGTATGTTGTCAACATGCAGGCCCGTCCATCTTTCGTCTCCAACAGAGAACCATATATTTTCAGGCCGGCCAACTCATCCCGATGGTCCGTACAATGCTATATAAGTTTCACCATAATACATGTAATTATAAAATGTAGGCATCAAATGTCCATCTAGAGTTCTAGACAAATGCCTTGTCAAACATAAATGTTTGAACCCGGCAGCACCGGGTTCAGTTGGGTTAAGCTGGAGAAAAAAAGCAGCTGGGTTGGGCTGCGATATCTGAATTTCCCTCGCGAGATGAGTAGGTATTCATTATTATTATTATTAATGATACTTGATAACTTCTGTCTTTCATTGGCACCTTGTACTGTCGTGAATGCATCCGTCCATTTTGGGTTAAAGTGCCGTTTCTTTCTGAGGCTAATCTTTGCTGCTCTGAATGAGGCAGGCGAGTCCAAGGTGACTGTGGACATGGTTCCTCTGCATTGAATGAGTGGACACAGTTTTGCCTTTCAGGATGATTCTTCATGTAACAGTAATGTAATTAATCAAGATAATAACTTCATTCTGTCTAAAACATACATACACACATGCTGTGTGTGCTACAGTAAAAGTCCTTCTTGTCATTATGATTCCAGGTTCCGTTGCTACCTGAAGAACAATGCAAATCTTATGGTGACTAAAGCTAATGAAGCAGCCGTCTCTGGAATACCAACTCACGCCTGTCAGCCCGATAACAGTATGTACTTGTCTCACTGCGAAAAGAAAACAACTGAATAATTAATTCCAATATTGGAATCTACTCATAAGTATAAATACTTGGTGTATCCGCAAAAATGAAGAAAAAGGTGTGTCCATATGTCCTTCCGTCTGTCCATTCTTATGTCCATACATGTATATCGTCGTTGTCGGGTGGAAACCTTGTATGTCCAAAACCGTTTGTTTTGTATTTATCATTTTAAAATGATTTAAACTAGTGAAAACAGCCGATCTACAAGCACACAACGTCTCGCACCGCGAGGTGTTGTGTGCTTGTAGATCTGCTGTTTTCACTACTTTTGTGCGATGGACTTGTATGATGAAGCAGGGCTTTGCTTTGCGAAATAAATTAGAAATTTGAAACTTGGAGATACAAGGTTTCTGCCCAACAGTGATGATATCTGTCCATCTGTCGGTCGGTACGTCCCTATGTCCATCCCAATGTTGTGAAAGAGACATCTTGTGAACCTCTCCAGGGGATTTCATGATATTTGGCTGTTTTGGCATATAAACGAAACGTCCACTTGGACTCACAGATGAACTGATATCGAGCCAGGGTAGACACGTACAGTATTGGCAGAGGCCTATGAGATCATTCATTCATTTTCCTATTTCCTGTTTGGTTGTCCCAAGCAACATCATTCTGTCTCTGTCATGTTCCTCTCTATAGGCTGGCTGAAGGCGGTGTATGAAGGTGTAGATTTCCAGGGATCTGATATGCGTTATGTGTTACTGGACGATCCAGACACCTGCCAGAGAAACTGTACTGAAGACCACAACTGTCAGTTCTACACCTACGTCAATGAGGCCTTCTTTGACTCAAGATATTGGTATGTTTTATACGGACAAACACACACAGACAAAAATACAGCCTAGAATTATTGAATGCTTTAACGGTGCCGTGCTGCGAGCTTGTAGATCTGCTATTTTTGAAAAAGTTGTGAAAATGTGTGCAAATCTTTGAATATATGTATTTTTAAAGCGAATGTTTGTAACTCAAATTTTGCTTCTGGGGGTGGTCCCTGGAACTAGATATTTTGAGATGGGTGGTCCGTGGCCAAATAAATATCAGTTTGGGGTTCCTTCACATGAAAAGGTTTGAGAACCACTGACATAGTAGTCTCTCAAGAACAGACTAACTGAGCTCCAGTTAAGTGAAAAGGAACTTTTCTTTGACAATGGCTGGCCAGATTGCTGACATAGAAACATAGGTTTTTCAAAAAAAACTTAGAAGGATTCAAAAGACACTTATAGAATCGGGTCAAAATTCTGATTTTCACAATAAATAAAAAAAATAGCAGATCTACAAGCTCGCAGGTGCCGCGCTGTGAGCTTGTATATCTTTGAAAAATGAAAGTATAAAATAGGTTTAATGTTATTGTCTGAAACATATCAATGTCGCCCCAAATGTTGCCCAGATACAATTATTTGTTTGAAAAGTTACAGTAGTTAGTTAGAATCTCTAGTTCTGATTTTGTATCATGTTAATTTGCTAGTTTAACCCATTTAAACCGGTTTATACCTTTCAATCCATTACAGCATTTGTGTAACTTTTTTCTGTTGCTACCGTATATTAGCAACATTTATTTATTTATTTATTTTAATAGAAATGTTTAGTTTACAAAAGTTTAGAAAAAGTTTCAGATAGAAATTTCATCACCATTAAATATGAATTACATGTGCCATATCGAAATATTACGATTTCCAAAATCCTCAGTCTCATATCATGTTATCGATATTGTCCATCCATGTGTTTGCTAACATTACACACCCATATGCACCTGGATCTAATATGTTTGTCAGTTGTTTATGCATTATTTAAAACTGTGTTTGATGTTGTATTTCAGGCGTCGCTGCTACCTGAAGCGGGTCATTACCATGCCTGCTCCTCCCAGAGTTACCAAACTCCATAACGTTTTGTCTGGATTCTCCCTGAAGAATTGTCAGACTTCTCCCTGAAGAGACATCAGTCCCATTTCTAAATCAAGATTCTTTTCACACTTCTCCTACCTGGCAGTGTATTTCTACACACACTAGATTTAATGCACACTTTGTGTGGGCGCCAAGCAAGCTTCACACCTGTAATAATCACGCCAGGCACCAATAATGTGATAATAAAACCTGTCTTTATACCTAGCCTAGCTTGAGCATACTGAGACGAGAGACGAATGAATGACCAAATGGCAATAAACTGAGTCTTGGAAAGCACATTTTCTGGTGTGACTTGCCCCTTTTCCACTGACATGGCCCAGTACCATACCACTCCACACCGCCCACTTGTGCCAGGTATTCCAATACAAGGACCTGGGTAGAGTGGTGTGAAAGTGGTACTAAATGTGATACTAAAGAGTATCCACTCCAGAGTAGGTCTGAGCTAGGCCTAACAGGGGCAAACTATTCATAATGATTGATCACTCACTGACTTTTCATTTAGACCAACAGGATATAGTTGTAATACATGATAATAGATTCTATTGTGTTATAATCTATTATAGTGTATTATAATTATCATAGTAATGTATTAATACTTTATAGTGTATTATAATCACAGTTATAATCCATTGTAGTGCATTATAATTAGGATAGTTGTAATACAAATTTATATTGTATTATGATCACAGTTAAAAGGTTCAATTTGTTTCTTACCGATAGGGGTGTGTAATGGAAAATGTAGATATTTTTATGTGGCGTAGTGTGGTGCGGTGTAGTGTTGTGTTGTGTAGTGTGGCGCTAAAGCTGCAGTCGAAAAGGGTCTTGGTTTACATGAGTTTTGTAGTTTTCTTTTACTAAACTTATAGTTACAATCTTTAAGGTTAGCCATGTTGCATAATATAGCCCATGCCTTGTCAATATATCGTTTCAACAGCAGACACATAAGAAATTCGACCATGGTAGTGTAATGAACTCTTAGGAACTACAAAATAAACTCTATTTTGAAACTTTGGAGTTGTATTGTTCTCTATTCAAGATACTTTTGGGCCAACTGATATGCGGTAGTCCTACGGGTCTATAGAGAAGGAGCGAGTGCATTTGATCCCAACCCTTTAGGCTGAAGTCATACCAGGTGACCCTCATTTTCAGTGACGTTGAGCAAACAATGTAAAAACAACAAGCAAGACAAACACAGTGACACAGGAAGGCATTAAAAAAACGGATACAAGCAGCTAGATATTAAGTAGATTAAAAACAATACAAACAGATATATGATGGAGTGTGATCATGGATTTATACAAAGGATGACATTGAATCAAGTTTAAAGTGCGTTGAAAGGCGTTCCAGAAGTCAGGGTAATTGAAAGGAAAATACTGGCCAATCTCAGTGTGAACCAGGGGCTTTGACTAAAAGTAAATAATTTAGTCTTGATGGCTCCCATTGTTCCAACACAACATATCAGACAAATAACAAATACAAGGGATGTTTCCCATAAAAAAATTAAAAAATAAATATATATATATATATATATATATATATATATATATATATATATATATATATATATATATATATATTAATATATATTGTTTGTCTCTCCGAACCAACAATGACAAAGTGCACAGTGCTGAGAGAATTAACTCCAGTAATAAATGGGCTTGTAAATATTGGTAGTAACCTTTTTTTTTTTTGCTTGTTTCTAAAGTGTACTTATTTGGGCTTTTCCATAGTTGTTTTGTTTAAACCAGTGGTTCTCAAACATGTTCGTGTCAAGGACCCCCAAATGAATATGTATTTATCACGCAGACGCCCATCTGGAAATATTTTGTGCAATGCCTATTTGAAATGTTTTTCAAAAAGAAAAACTTTTCTTTTTTCAAATTAATTTGGAAATAGCAGCTCTACAAGCTCTGCTATTTAGATAGGCTATTTTCAAAAAGCCTTGGTATTCGGGTTTAAAGTGCTCTTGGCCTATAGGTCACTTCTTTGTGGCTTGTTTTCAAACCAGGTTGCTTATGTCTCTCGCAACACTGGCTTTAGACTTAATCCAGAGGCTTTAGGGTTGAGGCTGCAGGATTCCCATAGACATGTCTCCATAATCCAAAACCCCTTTCCTGCAACCTAAAGGGAAACTGGGTCTGTTTCTGTGTAGGATGCCTTTCTGAGCTCCTTGGAGGCAGGTTTTTTATGGAACCGACGACCACCCAGATACTAGTTTTCTGTGACTCTCAATACTAGAAGTAGAGAAGTAGAAGGTTTTACTAACATTAAGAACTACAGACTCCACAACAGTTTCTAGGAAGTAAAGTACATTATGAATTAACCACTTAAGCCCTATTTAGAATATAGTGAAATTAGCCTATAATATCTCACTATGTGAGACATTTTTGCTATATTGTTTGTTTTTAGTTTAAATACTGTTTAAAAAAAAACTTTGAATACTTAGTATTTTTAAACAAACAACAAATTTGACAACTTTCCTTAGTGACCACTATACTAGTATCTATACTAGTAGTGGGCTTGAGTACAGTCTCCACCACTGCGCATCAGTACTTTCTTCTCCAACAGGACCCTCTGTCTACAGTATGTTGTCAACATGCAGGCCCGTCCATCTTTCGTCTCCAACAGAGAACCATATATTTTCAGGCCGGCCAACTCATCCCGATGGTCCGTACAATGCTATATAAGTTTCACCATAATACATGTAATTATAAAATGTAGGCATCAAATGTCCATCTAGAGTTCTAGACAAATGCCTTGTCAAACATAAATGTTTTTAATCCCATTTTAAAAGTGTCAATGGACTGTGGTGCTCTCAGATGGTCAGGGAGATTATTCCACAAGCGAGGAGCAGCTGAGCAGAAGCCCTGGTCTCCCTGCAGAGCTTCGTCATAAGGGGTTTTCAGTGTGTCGGAATTCCCAGACTAGAGGGAGCAGGTGCAGGTTCCTTTAGAAAGGAGGAAGTGTTGCTGTATATCCCATGTACAAAGGATAATGCCTCCAGTGCTGCCCCATACACCATGTGTAAACTCAGTATTGCTAGGTGTCAGTGTCCTTTGTCCAAGTTATACAACATATTCAACAAATTGTATTCCCCAAGTTAGGAAAACCATCTACAACCATCTACTACAGGCGTCTTCAACGTTTTCAGGTCAAGGACCCCTTAGTTGAGGGAGAGATGAAGCAGGGACCCCCACAACTTTTTCAGAGATTCCACAGTTTTATTGTTTGACCGCGCAATCATCAGTGTATTTTGGATTCATGTCAATTTGTGTTTTCAGATATTTAACCACTTGATATACTTAATACTTAATAAACTTTCACGCTGTCTGCTCTTTTCCCCCTCTACACCAAACCTCTTGAAAATAAACGATCTACAAGCTCACAACGCCTCGCACTACGAGGCGTTGTGAGCTTGTAGATCGGCTATTTTTGGCTAAAGTTCTCTGAATATGGACACTAGGGTTCAAGTGATATATCAAAGATTTGGAGGACCCCCTGTAGTAACTCTGAGGACCCCCTATGGTCCTTGACCCCCTGTTGAAGACCCCTGTACTATGATGATCAGGAAGAGGCCGGACTCTGAAGCAAAACTTTACAAAGTTAACCTGCAGAATAATCTTAACTTTCTTTGTCCACTGTTCTTTACTGTTGGACTGTTTATTGTACTCATAACATCCTAATTTTGGTGGGCTGCATCTTATTATTTTAATTGAATGCCATTACCTTTAACCACTTAAACCCTATTGCATAATATGAATAGCTGTTGCATGTACACGTTAATGTTTGGTGTACAATATGCACTTGTCTTTTTTCCCCCTGATATCCAGCTCATCAGACATTAATCATTCCATTATCCCTCAACTCAACGAATGACGCATAAGTTACATCATGTCTACTGTATGTGTGAGTCCGGCCTTAGGTCTTCCATATGGATTCCATAGTTGTTGTTGGTATGATATTACACATCATACCATAGTCGTTGGTATGGTACACCTCATACCACTTGGACAAAGGGAATGGAAACCTACGGTAGTATGGGCAGAGGGGTAAGATGACCCACTTTTTTTTTACCAAAGATGTCCTTGAGGCAAGGCAAAAAGAGACAAAAATGTAATCTGAATATCTTTAGGATGTCTTCTGTCAATTGAAATTAGGAGTGTGCATCAATGGTAAAAAAACATGCATGAAAATATGACTTCTGTGGCTGAAGTTAGGGGTAAGTTGACCCATCTGATAATTACATTTAACTTAAATATTAAAATATAAAACCAACCAAATAAAGTTTAATATTCAGAACCTTAGCTACAAGTGGTAAAACAATATTGAAAACTTCTCAGGTCAGTCACGCGCGTATGTGCATGCACTCATGTTTCCACTCAGTGCTTCCCAACTTATAAATGATGGGCGCTTATTTCATGAGAACACACAAGGAGTGGGTTAACTTACCCACTGAGTCATCTTACCCCGTTCTCCCCTATAGCTATAGTGTAATGCTGATAGTGTAATGCTGAGTTTACACATGGCGTAAGACAATACAGTACTGGTCTGGAGGCTTTATTCTTTGTACATGATGAACCCTTATACGCAAGTTACTATGCAGACAGCTGACCTTGCCCCTGAGGGGTCAGGTTGGTTCAGGGACCCAAGTTATGAGAAACTCGATCAATGGGAGATAAAATGACCAACAGGTTTGTGCAGTTTAGTGTCTGAACCAATAAGCAAGAGGTTTAGTCCCGGGAGTCAGTCCCCAATGTAGTATATATAGTGATCATTTTGCTCTGAACCAACACACCACAGCTGAGTTTGAAGCAACTTGTTAGTTTCAGGTGAACGTCAGCGGAAATCAGGATGGAGGCTTATTGGGTTCTAGTGGGTCTGCTCGGTTTGTGTGCACACTCCCTCGGTCAGGGTAAGGTTCTTTTTGCTTTTGCTTTTTTATTTTATTCATTCATTATCTCCCAGGGCCTGAAATGCATTATTTTGAAATTGGGGGGAATGTCTCTTTTGGGGGGAGGGGTAATTATTAATGAATTAATAGGCCTTTACATCGTCTATTCTGTAGAGACTAGAGAGTAGAACAGAGCATATGAGCTCAGTCTATTAGGCCCACAGCGCCGGCCAGTACAACGTCCCGGATTCACGCTAGCTGGTTATATCTTTTACATTGTGAATTAATAGTCTGTTTAACCATCCGTCTGTCCGTTTGTTTGTCTGGCAGCTGATCTCTGGCACCGCTGTGGCTGAAATGATCTGTTTATTATTATTATTATTATTTATATTGTATGTTGTTGCACAGTACTCATACTTTTTGCATCTTGTAAGAGTGGTGACGGTTAAGGTGAATAAACTTTCTTGATTCTTGATTCTCTTGATACTGTACGCGTTTTCTTTCATTCTTCAAAATGTCAAATGTCAGATTATCCTGTCTTGCTGTCTCATCTAGGGTGCTGGACAGAGTGGTTTGACAGAGATGACCCTGGTGGAACTGGTGACTGGGAGAATCTTGAATACCTTCGCAATGATTATCCAGGGAAGATTTGTAATAACCCTTCTGAGATTGAGGTCACAACTCTCGATGGAGTCTCTGTAGCTGCAGCAGGTGAAATCATTTTTATGTAAGTATTTATTGTGTTAAGTAATTCAAGTTTGGTTTTGTATGATTTTACGTACTTTACCCTTTTAAACCCTATATACTTCATTAACCGTGGTCCCCTTGTTCTTGGTCCCCCTCCTTTTTCCCTCTACCAAATCTCTTTTGGTAGAGGCCAAATATTGTAGTGAAAACCGAATTTAAAATCTCTTCTCCTTTTCAGGATGGACGCAATCCTAGGATTCGGCTGCAAGATGTCAGACCAACCAGACGGAACCTGTCAAGATTACCGTTCTCGTTATCTCTGCCCCCCACCATTCTGTGGAGGTAACTGTGTCAGATTCTCCTTTTATTATTCTGTCTCCTCCAGGCCGGCTGGCAGAAGTCCGGAAAACTATGTTTTTAACTCAGTCCGTCCATGTCTGTGTGTGTGTGTTTGTCTCCCTGGATTTCTTGGATGTTGACGCACCTCTACATATAGGCCATTTTTGCCACACTAGATTTCTGCCCTTTTTTTTGGGGGGGGGGCTTTCTCAAAACACACTTTTTGCTACTACTCTCACCCAAATCAGTACACATTATCTCAAGAGTCATCAGGATGTAACAGTCAGATTTCTTATATTCCATTTCAATTGGCTATGACTGAATTAGCCAGTAGCTATGCCCCTCCCAAAAAGCTTTTGTCCAATGCTATAGCTTAGAATAACTTCCTGCTCGTCAAGGTTTGCCTTGGCAACAGCCTTGGCAAGCTGCCGGTTGCTAAGCTAGCATTGCATGGACAAAAGCTTTTAGGGGAGGGGCATAGCTACTGGCTAATTCCAAAGTTCATAGGCACTGTGTAGGTAACCACCCGGCCTGGTGGAGACCTGCGCACAGAGGAGCACACTTTTCTATAGCTGTAAGGTAGATGTACTGTATCTATTTGACCCCTTAACATTTTTGTCCCACAAACTGAATTGTGTGTGTGTGTGTGTGTGTGTGTGTGTGTGTGTGTGTGTGTGTGTGTGTGTGTGTGTGTGTGTGTGTGTGTGTGTGTGTGTGTGCGCGCGCGTGCGTGCGTGTGCGTGTTTAGAGTGTGAGGAGCGAAACTACCATGAGAACATTGCTTTCGCAGGAACAGACATACCACCATCCTTGTTTGGGTTTTCTCCTGATGTGGAACACTGCCAGATGATGTGCACCCAGCATGCATTCTGCTCCTTCTTCACCTTCTTTCGAGCCGACTGGACCACAGACGACCGGTAGGTTACATCAGGGGTTCTCAACCTTTTCAGGCTATGACCCCCAAAATAATCATATACTTTAGAAATGTGCAGATACCCTCTATACACATAAACTTTATGTTGGTTTGTTTACTGTTGAGTGAAAAAACAATGTTGCACATTAAATTAATGATCTGGGAACCCCCCAAAATAATTTGGGGACCCCCCCTGGGATCCCGACCCACAGGTTGAGAACCACTGGGTTACATGAAAATACAAACTGCAAGAAATGCATATGCATGTGAGCATGCTGTATTTTTTTAGCTGATTTAGAATCATTGTAAATCCAGCTAAATTGAATGTTCATAAGCAAACCCACCCATCCTACCCATTATCCTGTACCCATTTTAACCCATTAAGACCTGACGCCGACCAGATGCCTTCTAAAGAAGTTAGTTTGTGCCAAGGACTGCCAAATATAAAGATTTTGGCGGTCCATTTTCAGATGGGACCCCCATCTGAAAATGTTTTGTGCCAGGGACCCTCAGAAGGACAAGCTCATTTTTCAAATATTTCAACATAAATAAAAAAATATCTGTATATGGTAGAGTATGTTAATACAATATAACTTATACAACTGGGGTGGTTGTATTTTGTCTCCCCCTCTTCTGAGACATTTAGATCTTGTCAAAGGCCATGTATCACCTATAGACACAGGATCTGAATTTTCACCTGATGGTCAAGATCCCCTGAGCAAGCAGGCAGGCTCTATTAGATCGATGGTAAAAGAAAAATGTCAGCACAAAACTGGTTCAAATCCAGGGTAGAAGAGGAATGTTACATAGTGCAGCTTTAATTGCGACCAAAGGTCGCAGTATACCATGAGAAATGTTGTAGCTTGTCCTTCCCTAATGGAAGTGATGTCATCAAACCCTGGATATCCATACTGTCACTGTGACATCACTTCCTGTTCCACTTTCGTATTTCCTAGAATCCCTTTTATGCCCATATATGTATGAGTCACTCTGTGCCACATCACTGTGACTCACTGTCACTGTGGAATTGTGCCACATTTTGAAGGCTTGTGTAACCTAGTTCTAAATGTGAATACTGTATGTGATTGTGTTCTATTGCAGTGGTTCTCAAAGTGGATTCCAGGCACTTTGTGGGTTCCTTTAGGGGGTTTAAATGGACCCATACAATTCTGTAACTCTGACAGTATACAAATGGAACCAAATGGACCCTAATGGTTCCATTTGGTTCCATTTATACACTGTCAGAGTTTAGGGAAGGCCAATAGAAACTATTGTACTCACTGAATCTTACTATAGGATAGGAGACTTTGACATTTGAACACTTCCTTCCTCCAGGACATACAATTGCTACATGAGGTTCACTCCTACTGGACAGCCTACAGCACAGATTCCATTTCTGGGTGTGACCTCTGGCTTTGCCTTCTCTTCCAAAAACTGCAGTTATGGTAGGAACCATGCGTTTTATATCTTCTTCATAAATGTGAGTCCATATATGTTCAACAAGATCATATCACACCTGCGGCATTGTTTCATTGGCTATGCATTATGGTGTGAGGGGTGAGTAGGACCCAAATGCACACAGGCAGTGCAGTTCAAATACAAAGGGGTTCAATTTCAGAGAAAACAAGTCCAAGGGAGAAGGTTTCCAAAGATCTAGTCAATGGCAAAAACGGTCTCACACACACTAGGACTCAGAAATACTTGTAATAGCCTACACCAAATAAAAGGCCAGATAGATAGCCAAGAGAGAACAGTGACATGTAACATCCATTAGAATCTAACAAAGGAACATGGGAAACTGGGGATACGATACGCAAAGGTTAATTGGACATTGGTGAACGGAATGGACAATTAGCACAGGTGGACGGATGACAAGGGAACACACCATGGGACATCTGGGACATGTGTAGGACAGCCAGGTAGGAAATCATATGATCAGGATCATCAATGTGTGGTGGCAATACTTTACAGTCAGAATACAGGGTTTGAGTTCCCATGTCTCCAGCTTTTCTTCAGAATTAGCCTATAGGACATTGCCTTGATTAATACAGAAATAGTACTAATGCTATTTTCTGCATTGTAAGAAACTGTGGATTGTGAAAAGAGCTGCTAAAATTATTGGCACAGAATTACCACAGCTACACACAATCTATAACACACGCTGTAAGAAAAAGACAGAGAACATCTTAAAGGACAGCAGTCATCCCGCCCATTCCCTGTTCTTTCTCCTCCCATCCAAAAAACGTTACCAGAGCATCACATCGCACACCACTCGTCTCAGTAATAGTTTTTATGCTCAAGCAATCAGGTTGCTTAACGAAGAGATGAAAGCGAGACGTAGGTGTAGTCATGTGCACTGTAGGCAGTTTTTAAACTGTACACTGTATGGTTTTTGTTGTTTTGGGTTGTCTTGGGTGACTTGTTGTTGTCTTGTTGTTTTGGGTTGTCTAGTGTGTGTAATAAGGCTGAGAGTGCTCCTGGCACAAGCATTTCATTGTATATCTGTACCTGTATGGATATGCGTGTGACAAATAAACCTGAACCTGAACCTGAACCTGTAAAGTTAGCCAAAAAGAGACATCACATTGACATAGTGAGGGCTCAGGTTGGAAAGCAAATAACATGGTGACATCTGGTGGACAGATCAGGGAAGCACGCTGACTTGGGAACACTGGGGATATTGAAGTGCTGGTAGGGAAGCATGTAGGCCTACAACAGAGCAGGCAGGGGTGTCACAACAAATTCTGGGCCTTGGGTACAAGGATTCACTGCGGGCCCTCGCACAATTATTTTGTGCTTTAACTATTGAAAAATAGCAGATCTACAAGCTCACAGCACGGCACCGAGTGCCGCGCTGCGAGCTTGTAGATCTGCTATTTTTTTTAAATCGTGAAAATGTGTCTATTTCAATTAGAATATTTCAAATCCTTCTAAGGTTTTTTGAAAAAACAATGTTTCTATGTCAGTGTTGCTCAAACTCATGTGAAGGACCTCCAAAATTATATGTATTTGGCCACGGACCCCCATCTCAAAATATTTAGTTCCAGGGACCCCCCCCCCCCAGAAGCAAAGTTTGAGTTACAAATGTTTGCTTAAAAAATACATATATTCAAAGATTTGCACACATTTTCACAACTTTTCAAAAATAGCAGATCTACAAGCTCGCAGTGCGGCACTCGGTGTTGCGCTGTGAGCTTGTATATCTGCTATTTTTCAATAGCTAAAGTATATAAAATAATTAAGGCCCCTCCCTCCACATTGGGCCCTAGTAACTCAGTCCCACTTGTAGATTTGAGCTTGTAGATTTGCTATGTAATTCTTTTTGTCTGATGTTGAATCTCAACCCTGGCCATTTTACATTGAAAAACTAAAATAGCCTACTAATAGAGTAATCTAAAACTGAGCCTTTTCAGACCATAAACAAAACTAGTAAACTCGCTTTAAAAACGAATTCAGACTAAACTGGAATTGAAATAATGAAAAATGCTAAAAGAAAAATCTGTCCTATTGTAAATCTGGATTAAGAGCGTTTGCTAAATGCCTAAATTGTAAAATTGTTTAAGTGGTTAAATCTAGGCTGAACACTAGAAGTGATGATGGTGCGTTTTCATGTTTCACCGTGTATTACCTGTAACCTGACGGAGACCATTTCAGGTCGACACGTTGTACATTAAAGTCACTGTGGGAGCATTCAAAACAGTGTGCGGATATTATTTCTTTTCTCGCGTTTTCCATTAGGGCCAATTTTCAAGCTAACAATGTTAGCTTGAAATGGCTATTTTC
Organism: Nannobrachium achirus; assembly: GCF_963921795.1. Classification (NCBI taxonomy): domain Eukaryota; kingdom Metazoa; phylum Chordata; class Actinopteri; order Myctophiformes; family Myctophidae; genus Nannobrachium; species Nannobrachium achirus. The sequence continues at coordinate 51,941,133 of NC_137819.1, read as the reverse complement.
GGTGAGCCATCTTGTGACAAATTATAATTAGACTTTGGAGTGACCTCCCAGAGGAGGTCAGATTAACTAAATCACTGTTCATCATTTAAGTCACTCTTGAAAATGTCCTGTCTTGATTTTTATAACGATTTTATAAGGACTTTATAATTCACTTGGATCTAGTTTCATCTAATTTGTAGGTTACATGTTTAATAGTTTTATTATATTCTCTTTTTTGTAAAGCACTTGCGTGAACCAGAAGCTATATCATTTAAAATAGTATTACTAGTAAGACACATCAGGGTGACATGCGACCTCGAGGTCGGCCACGCCAATTCTTGGCCATCTGGCCAGTGATGTATATCGGACCAGTTACCCATATATGGAGACCATCTGTTTTGGCCATTTATGGATTCTGTTAGTGTGGTATGTGGCCGATATATAAGGGCATTCCCATATGAAGTCCTGTTAGATATGGGCTTAATATTGACGACATCAGGGAAATCCATATATGGGCATAAAAGGGATTCTGTTAGTGTGACATCACAGTGAGCCAGAGCGTGATGTCAGAGCGGCAAACCCATTCTGTTAAGAGTGGTTCCCCTGACATCACAGTGATGTGACCACAATGTCAGGCGTTATAGACAAAGATACAGACAAGCTGTGACCGTTCACATATACTAAACTGCGACCTACGGTTGCAAATATCATCATCATCATCCTCATAATTTTGTACTTTCTCTGCAATCCGAACTAATGTTATCAATTCCTTATGCAAATGCAAAATTATTGAAATTGTATTCCTCTGGTTGGGTTTCTGTCTGCCAGATCCCTGTCTGTCTAAGGTGTACGAGAATGTAGACTTCTGGGGGGGAGACTACCGCTCCCTGTTCACTCAGGACCATGAGCATTGCCAGAGAGCCTGCACCAATGACCCTGGCTGTGGCTTCTACACATACATCAACAAGTTCTTCCACGCGGAGAGTATCAGGTAAATCAGGGGTCTTCAACAGGGGGTCCGGGACCCCTAGGGGGTCCTCAGAGTTACTACAAGGGGTCCTTCAAATCTTTGTGTGATAGAAACTTTTTTGCTCCTTTTTTATATTAACCACTTGAACCCTAACGTCCATATTCTGAGAACTTTAGCCAAAAATAGCAGATGTAGATCGGCACTTGTAGATCGGCTATTTTTGGCAAAGATGATTGGTGTGTAGAGGGGAAAAAAGCAGACTAAGTACAAAGTGAAAGGTCAAAAGTATTGATTATACATCAAGCCAGGACCAAGTGTGGAGAAGATTGGTCACAGGTGCAGCGCACAACTTGGTTGGTGAGTTGGTGAGACGAAGGAGAACTCCAGGCAGGAATAACCCCACAGTACTGGAGAACTCTACGCACCTGTGTCACCTCAAGACCTCAGGAGGGACACACCCAATACCTCCCCAGAGAAGCCTCTTGTTGGGAAAAAACAAATAGAGCAGGAGAGGGGAGTTTAGCCTTGGTCAGGAGGAGGAGATGGGCAGTGATTTGGCCACCACTGCCGACCCGGCCATCAGGAGGGTGTTGTGGTTTGCAGGTCGAAACACCTTATGATCGATGGTTACCACCTGAAGACATCAAATTTTCCTGGCCAAGGCTACATTCACCAAACGTGGAGGAGAAACATCTTTAGAAGTAATTATAATCGATGATTCAAGTGGTTAAATATCTGAAAACACATTGTGACATGAAACCAAAAAAAAAACACTGATGATCGTGCTGTCAAACAATGAAACTATATGGAATCTCTGAAAAGGTTGTGGGGGTCCCTGCTTCATCTCTCTCTCAACTAAGGGGTCCTTGGCCTGACAACATTGAAGACCCCTGAGGTCAATGATGGGTCCTTGAGAGAGAACAGTCCCAGCATCCGTATTGTGAGGAAAGCTTTAGCTGAAAATAGCAGATTGACAAGCTCACAATGAGACGGGTTGCCTTGTGTCACGCTGTGAGCTTGTCGATCGGCTAATTTCAGCTAGAGTTTTACCAACAATAACAGAAACTACCTACAATCATGAATGGACGACATTAGGAAATGCATTTCTCCTTTTATACAAGAAACATTATTGATATAATTGTGGGGATTCTGTTTGCAGACACAAGTGTCATCTGAAATTCAGCTGGACAATGCCCAAGCTTCCAGTGATGAATGCAATGCATGGACATTTCTCTGGGTTCTCCCACAATGTGTTCCAAGAAAAGCACAATGAAACACGTATGTTGACACACACAAAGTACATACAAACAGCTATATTGGCTTCACTGTTGATCAAACAAGTAGTAGAAATTATGCAGGTTAAAGGCCCATTCCCACTGGGCCAGATAACAGATATCTGGAGATATTTCTCCAGATATCTTTCCATGCAAAGTGGATGGTAGATACAGATAAAAAATATATTTGCCACAGATAAAAGTATCTGTGGCAAATATCTGTGGTAGACTTTTTTTTTATCTGTATCTACCATCCACTTTGCATGGAAAAATATCTGGAGAAATATCTCCAGATATCTGTTATCTGGCCCAGTGGGAATGGGCCTTTAAGGTGTTTTTACATTGTTTGCACCAGACTAAAATGCATAATACTTTACTGTCATGAGTTTTATTGTAACTTTCAGATGAGAATAGTATTTGTTTCTATGGCTGATATTGAATTTGCACAGATAATTGAGCTTATTACAATTTTTTCTTATAAACGTAGCATTTTAACTGCACGACGATAACAAAACATTAATAAAAAAGGAACAAATTCTGCAAGTTGATTTTGTTAAAGGAAAATATTTGGCTTCCTAGAAGGTAGGAAACACTACTTGCATTCGAAAAGAAAACAAATATGCTTTAGAAAATGTCAATGGGCTAAAAACAGGCAAAAACCCTTGTATGGTCCTTTAATGTGCCTGCTTTTCACACTGTGTTTATGTGCATAGATAAAACATGTCCGACCGAGATGAAGTTAAACACTGAGATGCCAGGACACGACCTTGAAATGTTGTATGCAGTCTCACCTGAACACTGTCTGAGCCTGTGTTCTCATCGTCCACTCTGCACCTTCTTCACCTACTTCACTGCGACTGACAAGAGGTAAGTGTACTGACAGTAGTGTAGCCTACTGTAGTGTAATGCAGGGGAGTCCCCAAATTATTTTGGGGGGGGTCCCCAGATGATTAACTTAATGTGCAACATTGTTTTCTCACTTGTTGAGAATTGACCAAATTGTCAAATATTAGAGGCAGAAATTGTGAAAATAGCTGCATGTAGATCTGATATTTTCACCAACCGTGTTATACAAAATGTAATTCCTCAACTCTTAGTGCTCGTCAGGGTGGGTGGGGGGGTCCCCAGTTAAAATATGCTTATTTGGGGGGTTTTGGCCTGAAAAGGTTGAGAACCACTGGTGTAGTGCATATGTGCATGTGCTGTTTTCACATGTAGGCCTATAACAGTGGCCACACAGCATACAGAATATAAATACTGTATTTAAAGACAAAACACTACCAGATCTTTGTCAAATATGGTTTAATTGCGAATTTATTGTTTTGGGTTATATGTGGGAGAAAGTTCGGAGAATAAAGGAAACTGTTTTTGTCACTTTTCTGAGGAACCATTTTATTAGTGGCACACAAAAAAAAGACAGAAAGAAAGAAAGAAAGAAAGAAAGAAAGAAAGAAAGAAAGAAAGATAGAAAGAAAGAAAACTTGTTTTAAGCAGACCAGGGGATTTGCAAGCTGCAATGTTAGTAAATGTCGACAAGCACTGAAGCACACCGTCCAGGTTGGAAAGACATGTTGGATGGAATAAGTTATCACCTTATAGTTATGTTACCACCTATAGACGGGTTTCTGGTCCACGTCACACTGATGGGTCGGTACCAAAATTAGCCAACAAATAGAAACCATGCAGCGCTCGGGCAGCGCTCCCCAAAACAACAGGTTTGGGGATTGGTGGGAATTGATTACATGATACATTCAGCTGTGCATTTAGTCTCAATGTTTGTAAACAAGAAACCGGTCTATGTGCCGTTATGGACAGAATAGTAAATCTTCGTCCCACCGGACTTTCGGCACCTCCGCGCGGTCCCAGTGAACACAGCGAAGCGCTCCCTACCTCCTTGCCCACCACTGGCCCCCACCGTTGCGCTCAGGGTACCTGGGAAAACCACGGTCGCCATCCCACGGATGGGACAGGGGGTGGAGGAGGCAGTCAGTTTGTTTCACTCTCAAGTGAATAAAGAATGGTTTCACATGGATTACTTTTTACAACAGGATATCATCTGGTTAAAATTGTATACACGTGTTACATATTGATTGTTTAACTTTTGTCTCTCTGGATATCCAGGTTCCACTGCTACCTGAAGAGCAATCTCCACGAAATGGTGACCATTGCTACGAATGGAGCCACGTCTGGAATGCCACCACAATTCTGTCATCCTGATAACAGTACGTAATGACGTTTCTATCGAAGAAAGAAATAGTTATTAAATAGTAGGTTCATTCAGGAACTTTGGTAGCCTGGTGGGGCCTGACATCATACTGCGTTCACTCACTCATTCCTTCCACAGAATAACGTCTGGCCTTCGGCCTATTGGCAGCTTGAAAAGTGGGCGGGAGTACTTGCCTTGACAGACAGACTCCTCTAACCAATCAGCGTAGCAAAACATCTCTCAGCCAGTCGGAAGAACGGCAAACAAACACATATTTTTTGGCCGATAAACTCCGCTAGTGCATCCCCTGTGTTCCTTTTTAATTGTTGTAATTTATTCCAACTCTGAAATAACTGCACTTATTGCTTGTTTTATCATTAGAGCTTTAACTGTTACACTTGTTGCATCGCGAGGGCAGCCATTGTTGTTTTGAAAATGCTGCAGCATGCATCTACGTCACCGTCTACACATGGACCAATCAGGGAAAGCTTTTCACTTGTTGTCAGGAAGACTACGTTTGTTGTGCGGACAGCAGTCACTGATTGGCCCCAATTAGAAAATAATCAGTATACTCGCTGCCTATACCCGGAAGGCCAGACGTTATACTGGGGAAGGAATGAGTGAGTGAACGCAGTATGACGTCAGGCCCCGCCAGGCTAGAACTTTGGTATCTTATAAGCCTAAGGTAAGCCTAGAATTGCTTTAACGTTTCTATCCTGTTCTGCTCCTATACTGTAGGCTGGTCTAGGGCGGTTTATGAAGGTGTAGATCTCACGGGTCATGATCTCCGTTTCGTGGTGCTGGATGATAAAGACGCCTGCCAGAGAGCTTGTACTGAAGATGCCGACTGTCAGTTCTACACCTACGTCGATGCCAGCTCCACGGATTCCAACCATTGGTATGTTTCATAGACACATGCACGTAACGCGCACAGCCGCACACATCAAATCGTGCCATTTTTATTGTCAAATGCATTATTATTTAAATTACTGTTGTTGTATTCCAGGCGTCGCTGCTACCTGAAGCGGGTCATTACCTTGGCTGATCCTCCTAAAGTTGACGAATTGCACAATGCTGTGTCTGGATTCTCCCTGAGGAATTGTTAAATCAAACCTAAAACTAAGTGTATGCTCCACAATTCTGCCTGGTAGCATGTTCTGTATCTGTGTACTTACGCAGGTGCTGTATTAGGCTTGCAAATTGTTGATTTTCTTTTTCTTTCACCAACTCATTTTATATTATTATTATTTACTTGTTATCTTAGTATGTCTTTTCTTTAATAATATCCTAATACTGGGGCGCCCTTTGGCCCACTGGTCCAGGCGCATACCACTTTGCCACATAGGCATGGATGCCTTGCGGCGTCGCCGGTTTGATTCCCGATTCGGACGACCTTTGCCGCATGTCACTCCCCAGTCCCCATCTCGCCCCCCATTTCCTGTCAGTCTACTGTCCTATCATTAAAGGCATAAAACCCCCCCCCCCCCAAAAAAAGAAATAAAATAAAAATAACTAGAAGAAGTGCTGCAGGTCTCCACCAGCCACGCGTCCTGGTGGTGCTATAATAGGCCAATGTAAAAAGGGTGGCATGTGTTCTTCACCAATCTTAGACCTTTCATGGCGCCACCATAAGGCTGATTTCAAAAATTTGAAGTGGCATTTCCTAGTGGGAATGTGTGTGCGCGCGATTTCATGTTAATTGCACTCTGCAATTGTGATTTGAGGCATTTTGTCCAAAATGGACCAATCTTACAAACTTTGAAAGCCAATATCAGCCAATCAGGATGGAATATGGACAATCAGACAGATCCGTGTCGATCACATGACCGTAGAGACACTGTCTACCGATTTGCGTGATTTTTGGACAAAATCTGTAGGAGTAGTGTACAGAAATGTGTTTTGCAAACATCGGCCTCATGGTGGCGCTAGAACAGGGCCATTTAAGAAATGTGGGGCAGAGGTTCTGAATTGGCATCCAGGGAGTGTGCTTACAAAGTTTGAAACTGATGGGTGGAGTTATAGGTAAAACCACAAACCGGCCTGTTATAGCGCCACCATGAGGGCCATTTGAAAGATTTGGGGCAGAGGTTCTGAATTGGCATCCAGGGAGTGTGTGTGCTCATTTTGGCAGCGACCGGGCCAACGGCGCCGGAGATTAGCTGTACACAAACTCGGAGGACGAATGGGCCTGTTATAGCGCCACCATGAGGGCCATTTGAAAAGTTTGGGGCAGAGGTTCTGAATTGGCATCCAGGGAGTGTGTGTGCTCATTTTGGCAGCGACCGGGCCAACAGCGCCGGAGATTAGCTGTACACAAACTCGGAGGACGGACGCACGCACGGACGGACGGACGGACGGACAGGGGCGAAAACATACTCTCCCCCTGCCTTCGGCTGGTGGAGACAATAATATCCTAATACTTTTGTGTTTCTAATATTAGACTATTTTGTTAATTTCCCTCAAATTCTATTGCTTTGAAAAATCTAATCATGTTTTGTAAAGTGTTTTGCAAAGATAATATTAATAATATGTGTAATAATTATTATTATTTGTATTATTGTTACCCGTACTACTACTACTACTACTACCATTACATGTACTGTAGCCCAGAATCCAATAAAAAAAATACAAAACATGTGTAACACATGTGAGCATTGTGTTTATTACTTCATCCACATAACAGAACAGAAACATCATCTCGGTTGTCTTCTCCTCCTACTGCGCCACCCTCTCCCCCCACCCTCCCACATTACCCCCCCCCCCCCCCCTGCCCTGCCGCGTCTCTTCCTCATTCCGCATTGACCGCACAGCGTCTGCTGTCTTTTCTGTGCCTTCCCCCCCCCGTCCCCCCCTCCTCCCCTCCCCTCCCCTCCCCTCCCTGCTTCTTTCTCCTATTCTCTGTCCCTCCCTTCCCTTCGCTCTCCCCCCTCCCCTCACCCTCACCCTCACCCTCCCCTCCCCCGTGGGAAACCCAGTGCAGTGTGATTGTGGTTGTCCTTCCTGGAAGCTGTGGTGGTGACTCTGGCTCCTCTACTCAGAAGGCCAGAATAGTGCCAGCCTGTGTGTGTGTGTGTGTGTGTGTGTGTGTGTGTGTGTGTGTGTGTGTGTGTGTGTGTGTGTGTGTGTGTGTGTGTGTGTGTGTGTGTGTGTGTGTGTGTGTGTGTGTGTGTGTGCGCACGCTCCACAAACATTCCCCCCCCCCACCATACCGTCTGTCCGACCGCCGGCCGTCCTCGCACGAGAGCCACGCCGCCTCCGCGGTTCAGCCCTGACGCCAGCCCCGAGGACTCACATTACAGCACACACGCACGCACGTGCGCGCGCCCACACACACATGCACACACACACACACACACACACACACACACACACGTAAAAACACACACACACAAATGTGTGCTCTCACACAACGCATACAAACAAAACACTCCGCAAGACACACACACACACACACGCTCGCGCACACACACACGTATGCACACACATAAAAGCCGGACGACAAACACATAGGGCCCAACACACTGCGCTCAAATAAACAATGTGCACATTGCGGAACACACACATTTTGCGAACCGCAGACCACAGACATTGCATCCTGAAGTAGATCAAAGCGTTCCGCGGCAGTAAACACACACAGGGCTCCTCCGCGGCCCTCTCATCCTCAGCGGAGCCGTTTCGGTGAGGCACGGTGCAATTACGATGATCTTCTGGAGAAACAACTCGTTACGAGCGTCACTCTTCATTATGCCGGGGTCTGTTGTTGCGCTGCGAACGTGCCGAGTGACTCTTGGCTATTCACACCATCGCTCTCTTCCTGTCCTTTCAACCTCCTTAAAATCCCCCTGTTCTCTCTCAGCCTCTAGGACTGGGTTCCCCCCCCCCCCCCCCCCACACACACACACACTCACACAAATAAAACACGCACATACACCCTTTATTGAACTTTTTTTCCAGTATCAGTCATTCAACCACAGCTCTTCAGATCTCTCGCCTTAGTTTTGTCCCCACTTCTCTAAGCTTCTCTTGTGCTCCGTCGCTGCATGCCTCCCTCTCTCCCTCCATGCCTCCCTCCTTCCCGACCCTTCGTTCTGTCTGTCTGTCCCTCGTCAGGGAGACAGTGGCGCAGACAGACAGGAGAGAAGATATCCGCTGGTTCACCGCAAGATTGGAGCGAGAGAGGGAGAGAGAGAGAATGGCAGAGAGTCAGCGGACGACAGGAAAGATAGAGAGATTGATATGAAGGGGAAGGCAAATTACAGAGTTCATGCCGATGAGAGGGCAAGGCGATAGGCCTGTTTGCCTCGCCGCGGCATCCCAAAAACATCACCCGCGCCCACCGTGTTTATTCTCCACCGCCACAAGGCCACAACTCCCATCAGCCACCGCTGGAGACGGCTCAGATGCCCAATGGGGGTTACGGTTGCGGAACATGCAAGCCATGTTTTCAGACATGGTTAATATGGCTAAGTGGGTAAGATGTAGTTGCCTTGCCACCATGGCAAGTAATCTATAGCTGCAAAGTCTCTGCAGGGAGTTGATTGCTGTGCTGAGAGGGAGAAAACAGCCACTTGTGTTGTTGGGCACCCCACACGCACACACACACACACGCGCGCACAAACACGCACGCACACTCATGCACGCACGCACGCTCAGAGTAAAAGAAGAGACAAGATTTAAGGCACTTAGTCTTTATATAGATTTTTTGTCACACATTCCTTGTCAACTCGACAGAATCAAAAGAAATCATACGTATAAATGATTTGATAAACCAACAGCAAAATATCACAGTAGAAAGATGGGACTGTCTCCATTATCTTTGTCATTTATGGCTCGGCTGTACAATGTTTGTGTGTGTGTGTGTGTGTGTGTGTGTGTGTGTGTGTGCGTGTGCATTTGTGTGTGAGCGTGCACATTCACGTCTGTATTATTGATTTGTCTGTGGAGGTTCATAAACATGTCATCCTTGGAAGCATCTCTTCTTTAATTCTTCCTTATCAGACATTTCTTCATATCCACGCTATTCTTCATTTATCCTTAAGTTGATTGTTTTTGATTATCTAAAACATCACCATTCAGTCTGATATGGCTTTATAGTCCCTCTGGCTTATAGAGACAGTGAAGAAACGTCCATTATAAATTTCAACGCCGTCCTACTCGCTCTACCGTGCATGTATGGACTCTGTGTGCGCTGCATAGTGTTCGTTTGGAGTGGGCCGGCTGAGTTCCCCTCAGAAGGCCCCGATCTCAGTCCCCCAGCCCGGTGTCGACTTGGCTGATCCTCCCATGGCCCTGCGCTGGGCCGTGGGAGACCCCAGAGGTGCGAAGGGCCTGAAAGAGACTTGTGGAGGGCTGGAGGATGACGTAGTGGAGAGAGACGAGGAAGTGGAAGAAGGAGAGGAGGATGACGGGGTGAGCAGAGCCAGAGGCGAGGCCCTGGAGGCGCTGTGAGGGGAGAGTTGGGTGGGTCTCTGAGCCGAGGAAGGGGCGAGGGCAGGTGAGCTGGGGGGCAGAGAGGGCACCCTGCGGATGGCAGCGAGGCCGGCCGGAGTCAGGAGCTGAGGATGAGCCCCCTGCTGGCAGCCGGCCAGCGGAGCCAGGCGGAGGGCAGCGTGTGACGGGTAGCTTCCCAGGAGGGCCAGCTCTCTGCGGGCCCCGGGAAAGGCAGGCGAGGAGGAGGCTGGCCCACCCGGAGAAATCTGAGGGAAGGAAGCCCAAGGCCAGGGAGGAAAGGGCAGGGCAGAAGCAGGGGCCGTCTGGAGAAGCAAGGGGTCCAGCTCGCTGGCGCAGTGCGAGAGGTGGGAGACCAAGCGTGCTCCAATGGGGTCCGGGGAATCGGCCCCTCCCTCCAGGGAACTGAGGTACCGCACCACCTCCCCGACGCATTCCCTGAACCCCAGCGTCCTGTAGTCCACTGCTAGAGCCCTCGCATCAAAGTATCCTGAGAACGCGTTTGAGAACAGGGTAGGGTAGAGAGAGGAGAGAGATTAGATACGGTATACAGATATACAGTATTTCTTTTTAAAAGGCTGTCAAAGACGATACTTTATATCCAGTTATGGCTGGTGACATGGAGAGGAGAGCACCAGGCTCTGATGTCTCACCTTTCCCCCCCATGGCGTGTAGAAGCTTGAGGTGATCCACAGTCATCTGCAGAATCTCTGCCTTCTCCAGCTTAGATGAGCCCTGAAAACGAGAACGTGATAAAAATATGTTTAGCCCACCACATTGTATAATACTTTCATCATATCACATTGATAAGTGGCACTTAGAACCCTGTATATATATAAAATATGTTTTACTGGTCAGCAGGTACCTGTTTCTCAAAGGCACTGGGTACCAGTCTCCTGAGCTCCGATAGGCTGTGGTTGATCCTGTCCCTGCGTCGTTTCTCTATGATCTAAATGACAGCGGGAACAAAGGGGGCGTCAGAACCAGACCAAAACAGGACAACAACAAGACATTCAAGTCAAAGAACGTGAGCCATTGAACTATACCACGGAGAAGAATAGAACAAAGTCAGAATGCCGATCGACTCACCCCTCTTCTCTTCTTGCGGGCCATAATCTGTGAGGTACTGCCAGGGGACATGGACCCTGTGACTGGGCTGTATGAAATAGAGGGAGAGAGAGAGAGAGAGAGAGAGAGAGAGAGAGAGAGGGAGAGAGAGAGAGAGAGAGAGAGAGAGAGAGAGAGAGAGAGAGAGAGAGGGTGGGGGACCACAGCAAAAAGAATGTTAACTTTGATGCCCCTGCATATTGTTACTGTTACCCTCACTAATAGGACACAGAGGCAAGATGGCACATCAGCTCCCCTCAATCTAATTTCTCTTTTGGGTCCACTGAGGCACAGGAACGCCTGGGAGGAAAGGGTTGGACGATGTTTTGGTTTAATGCGTTTCTGGACATTAGTCTCAGTCAAATGACATGCTGTTCTCCTTCTATCCTTCGCAAAAAGCACTTTTTGAGAGATGATTATATAGCCGCGGGGCATCGCTTTTGCTCACACAGGGCTGATCTCTCCAACATGCAGTCTGGGTTCTTGGGCTGCTCAGAACGCAGTCACTCAATATGGATTCTGTTTGTTTGCGAGATCTCATCTTACAGGCTTAAAAGAGCCTGACAGCTCTGAGACGCTTTTCAACTGCCTCACCAAAGACTTATTGCGTTTCTATTAGATTTTAACATGAGCCGTGCCAATACATCTGTGTGTTTTTATTTAGGTTTGATGGTTGATGGTGCAGTCTTGAAAAGGGGGACACTGTCTTCTGTTCGCATGTCATGTGGCAATGTGATTTATACAAATGTGCTGCAGTATTTATTTATTTACCAGCTGGTTTGTGAGTTTGTGGCGCCTGATGTAACCAATATCACTTTGTTTGTTTGCATTTCAAATGCGTGGTTTCAAATAAATTCTAATGGTTAATTCTATAATTTTCTACATTGATGAAAAGCAGGGGTAAAGATAAGTCAAAAGAAACTTGTAAATAACATTTCTTTCTGTAGTATTATACTAGTATATTAGTCAGTCATTTTATCACTAAATTAAACTGGGCACAATTTAGATTAAATATTGTCCATTAATTTAGAAGTATCTAATAGCTCAAGAAAATAAGCATGAATTTCATGAATTAGAGGAATTTTGAAACGTTTACATGCTACCGGATAACAAATATTAGTGGCATCTAAGATGGACATTTTAATATCTAACTCAAAAACAATGCAATTCATGACAGTATTTCCTAACATTTTGGTAAATGTTAAACAGAAATGTTAAAGTTAAACTATGTTAAAGTGAACTTGAATGTGTGAGTACAGGGCAGAGCCATGAAACATCCACTCATTTATCCTCTGATTTAATCTTCATGGCATAGATTGTTTTTTTGTTATGATTTTTTATGATCATTTTATATGTTAACTAAATGACAATTTTATGGCTTAGCAGGATAAACGTTATAATAAGCTTTGGGGCGAAATTAACAGTTAGCTTTTATTATAATCTACGTTTTCATTTGGAGAGAAGGCACTAAACAACAGTAAATATGAATATTAACCACTCACATAATTACAAAGGTTTTTGTGTGTGAGTGTGCATCATTATAAATAATACATAAGTCAGTTTTTCTAAAACATTAGTCATTATATCAGTACGTATAATAATGCTAATGTCCGGTGTATTTTTACTTCACTTTATCCTTGACATCACATCACTGCTTTTGAAATGACAGGCCTCACCTGAATCCATGCTTAGCAAAACCTGTATGTATTCGACAACGCAAAGGAGCAGGCATGACTGTTAAACTTAATATAACTGAATAGAAGAATGTTTGAGATTTGCTTGTATACATAACATATATCCTTTTTTATAGACTACTAAAACTGTCACAGTCAAGGTTTACTGTAAAATGAACCAATATAAAGGCGTGAAATGGTTCCATGCGATAAAAAGCAGTAGGCCTGGCTATTGCTCATCTAAACTCTATCATAGTTCTATCAAACTTTTCTGAGGTCAAAACATAACCTCCCCCCCCCCCCCCCCCCCCCCCCCCCCCACACACACACACACACACACACAATAACCCTACTGTGTCCGTGACAGTTGACCTTTCAGCATCATACGGTTTCAAAGCACCTACATGTCACGAGAATAACCATAATAACTTGAAAATATGTTTTTCCTCTGAGATGCTCTGACATCCAATGGGACAACAGTGCTTCAGTCTAAGGCAGTGTTTCTCAAAGAGGATTCCAGGGACTCTGTGGGTTCCTTTATGGGGGTCTACATGGACCCATACAAGTCTGTAACTCTGACAGTGTACAAATGGAACCAAATGGACCCTAAGTACACTGTCACAGTTAAGGGGAAAAGTTAAGGTGTAAAAGTTTGAGAAACACTGGTCTAAGGTGTGAAGGAACGGTGGATGAACGGTCCTCACCAGAAGCCGTCCTCCTGTCCCACGTCGATGAACTCGTCTGTGTCCGAGTCTGGCGAGCTGTAGTCGTGAGGTCTCTTCATCTCTGGGTTGACAGATGGAGAGATTGATGGATGGATGGGTGAAGGAGAGCAATGCGTTTGGCGCCTGGAGTCTTTTCCCTCCTGCAGTGATGCTGTAAAGACAGGGCGCCTTCTGGAGCAAATTGCCCACCCTCTGCGTCCCTCGCACTCTCCCTTTCTCTCTGTCTCTCCCTCTCTCTATTTCCTTTTTGTTATGATTGAGAAGGAAGCTTTGTTGTCCTCTGTTACAGCCTGT
>NC_137819.1:51862618-51927257 GCF_963921795.1 Nannobrachium achirus | reverse complement strand
CACCAGATAGCATGGTCTGCACACACACACACACACACATACGTGTGCACACACACACACACACACACACACACACACACACACACACACACACACACACGCACACACGCACACACGCACGCACGCACATGCACACATACAGCATGCTTACACAGATTAGAGCAGGGGATCTTCAACGGGGGGTCCAGGACCCCTAGGGTGTCCTCAGAGTTACTACAGGGGGTCATCCAAATCTTTTTGTGATAGAAAACATTTTCTCCTTTTTTATATGCATGCACTTGAACCCTATAGTGTCCATATCCTGAGAACTTTAGCAAAAAATAGCAGATCTACAAGCTCACAACGCCTCGCGCTGCGAGGCATCGTGAGTTTGCAGATCGGCTATTTTCGGCAAAGAGGTTTGGTGTAGAGGGGGAAAAGGGCAGACCAAGTACAGAGTGAAAGGTCAAGTTTACTATTCAAGTGGTTAAATATCTGGAAAACACAAATTGACATGAATCCAAAATACACTGATGATGATGCTGTCAAAAAATGAAACAATATGGAATCTATGAAAAGTTTGTGGGGGTTCCTGCTTCATCTCTCTCTCAACTAAGGGGTCCTTGGCCTGAAGAAGCTGAAGATCCCTGGTTTAGAGTGAATTAGCCTTGTACATACTGATCAAACAGGTCAATTCCAATTTCTAAGATGTATCATCATAACGCATACACACACACGTACGCATACACACGTGCGCGCACACACACGCAGACGCAGTTTGTTTTATTTGTCCATCTTGGTGACACTTAGCGCTCAGTTCCGCTGCCACCGTGGGAAGATTGCTGGCACCAGTTGTCATGGCAACAAGAGAGACCCGGGTGCCGGGTTGTTAGGAGCCGTGCCTTACTGACCCAGCAGTGTGTGTGTGTGTGTGTGTGTGTGTGTGTGTGTGTGTGTGTGTGTGTGCGTGCGTGCGTGCGTGCGTGCGTGCGTGCGTGCGTGCGTGCGTGCGTGCGTGCGTGCGTGCGTGCGTGCGTGCGTGCGTGTGTGAGCGCACCCTTCCACACAATGTCCAGCTGAGTCCTTGTCTTCCTGCCTGGCCCACTGGAAGGGTGTGTTAGTTTAAACACATTACAATGCGTGTGTGCCTGGTCTTTGTGCAAGGCTTTCAATGAGCCGTGTGTGTGTGTGTGTGTGTGTGTGTGTGTGTGTGTGTGTGTGTGTGTGTGTGTGTGTGTGTGTGTGTGTGTTTTGTGCTTGTTTTGGCCTTATCTAATGCATGCTAATGATTCATAAAGGGGTTAATTCAACTCTGAGTGTGCATGAGTTAAAGCATACATGGGCAACTTGCGGCCAAGGGGCTACATGCGGCCCCCACCTTCACTTAATGCGGCCCGCGGGTTAATATTTGGAATACTGATGTATTATTGATTTCAGCTGTTACAATTCCCACCATTCTAACATGACTCACTTTAATTACTTCAGTCTATATTAGTAGCTTTTAGTCTTTTTTATGACCAATGAATTTGAATTTAAAGGGATATTACACTTTCAAAGTCATTTTATCGTCTAATCAGGCTTTTATGAACACCCTGAACAGTTTTTAATTTGCTTGATTCAATATTTAGATATTTGATGTAAATGTTACCAGGCCCGACACGCCCAGGCCCTCTCCACATACACACCCATTGTAACTTCAAACTCCATTTTAACCGTGATAAATTCATTAAAAACAACCATTATTTTTTCTGGTGACTCAAACTACCCTCCTAATACGTGAGCAGGCCGTGTTTTTTTGATAACTTTTTTCATTTATTTTTAATAATCCATTTTTGTATTAAATATTTGTCATTTTCCCAAATAATTATAAAAAATTAATGAAAAAAGTTATCGAAAAAACACGGCCTGCTCACGTATTAGGAGGGTAGTATGAGTCAACAGAAAAAACAACGGTGTTTTTAATGAATCTATCATGGTTAAAATGGAGTTTGAAGTAACAATGGGTGTGTATGTGGAGAGGGCCTGGGCGTGTCGGGCCTGGTAACATTTACATCAAATATCTAAATATTGAATCAAGCAAATTAAAAACTGTTCAGGGTGTTCATAAAAGCCTGATTAGACGATAAAATGACTTTGAAAGTGTAATATCCCTTTAAGTTCATGAAGTTAACATAAGAACAGTCATAAATGCATTTGAAATCAAATAAAATTTTAACTTTTCAGGAATCCAATTAAAATAGCTAAAAATAATTCCGGATTCCAATTCAAAAATAGCAAAAATACAAGCTCAAAACGCGTTTTGAGCTTGTAGATCGGCTATTTTTGCTATTTTTGACTTGTGTACATGCATTGTGGTCCTCTGGAGTGAACATGGAAATATAGTGGCCCTCTCCATCATCAAAGTTGCCCACCCCTGAGTTAAAGGAAAACAATTTGATTGTATACTGTGTTTTCTCTGGGTGTGCAGTCACTTTTTATTTTCGACATACAGTAGGCCTACACACAGTTGTGTAATCTTACATGCACCTACACATATGTACATAATGGTGTACCACTCATATAATCACAGTTAATTTAATGTGCATCAAAACGTATAACACATTTTTATAATTCCTTTCCTTTAGTTTTTTGTTTATTTACTTTAATTTTAGGTTTCATGTAGTGTATATATTTGATAGTTATCTAATTCAGTTGTGCTCTATAAGTTTGTGTGTGTGTGTGTGTGTGTGTGTGTGTGTGTGTGTGTGTGTGTGTGTGTGTGTGTGTGTGTGTGTGTGTGTGTGTGTGTGTGTGTGTGTGTGTGTGTGTGTGTGTATGAGAGAGATAAATGACGAGTGTCGATAATCATTGGTGGTGAATGCACGCCAAGACAAGCGGAAAAGCCGAGATCCCTCTCTCTCTCAGTCTCCCTTCCCTCTCTCTCTCCCCCTTCTCTCTCCCTTGCACCATCGCTGCCTCCACAGCCTCCACACTCCCCGTCCAACATGTCCTTTCATTACCAATCATTCTTTAATTTAGGTCTGGATCTCATTTCAGTCCGTCTCCATCAGAAAAGAGAAGAAGAAAGAGGCAGAAAGAAGAGAGACATCTATGAAGTCCCGGGCCTCGCTCCCCGCGCTCCCTTACTGTTATTTTTATCACCCCCCCCCCCCCCCCCCCTTTTCCCCTTCCCTCTGCCCAACGCCCCCCACCGTCCCCCATAGCCCCCCAACCCCCGGTCTTCAAAGAATGGCTTTCTTCTCGGCCGTATCACAAGTCATTTTTGTATGAAATCACTTTGGTTTCGGCTGATCATTTTTTGGCCGTCCTCCACCTCTGTTAGACAGCCACCACCCGTCCACTTTTTTCTAATTCCCGCCTTCTTTTTTTTGGAGGGGGGGTCGGAGGCAGAGACGTGCAGAGAATGTTAGAGAGGCAGGGTCTGACATTTCTAAAAGGGCCTTTTAGTGAAAATATCGAAAATAGCAGACCTCCAAGCTCAACGTGTCGCTCTGTGACGCGTTGTGAGATTGGAGGTCGGCTATTTTCGGTGCTTAGTAAAAACTGCATTCATGGTCTGGAGAGGGCACTTTTTACAGACGGGTAAAAGGGCAGGGGCTCAAGCCCCCTTTGATGTTTATGTGTGCACGCCTGCACAGGCCTGGTTGGAGGAGGCAGAGGAGGATGAGGAGAAGAGGGATGATGCGAGTTGAGCGGAAAACGTGCGCGAAGTGGAAAGTAATTAAGAAGATGAATAAATAAATAAGTTAATTATAAAAATAGTTTTGGGGAGGGAGGGAGGGGACGGGTGACGGGAGAGAAAACACAAAAGAGAGCTGGCACCGGATGGTGGGCTGGAATTCTGGGAGATTTCTGGCGATCCTGGTCTGCCACTTCAGTCCTCTCTGCCCCCCCCCTCCCCCTCCCCCCCTCCCCACCCTGCCCACGCTCCCCCCAGACCACAACAAGGCTGCGTCCCCCTATTGAAATTAACAAGCTCATACTTTTACAATTTGCACACACACGCACACACGCACACATGCACTCACGCACACACACACACACACACACACACACACACGCACACACACACGCACTCACACACACACACACACACACACACACACACACACACACACACACACACACACACACACACACTAATGCACACCCACACCCACTCACTCACACCCACTCTCTCTCTCTCTCTCTCTCTCTCTCACACACACACACACACACACACACCAACAGCTACTTGATTATGAACGTGTGCACACTTGCAGGGACACAAGACGCTTGCATGTTACATGGCCAACCACTTTCTTTTTTATAGCCTACACACGAGCGCACACGCTCGCACACACGCACGAACACACAGAGACGCACACAGAGACACGCATAGGCCTAAGCATGCACAGCCCCCTCAATCACACAATGCGGACAAGGCATGCCCGCATTTTAAAAGGCACAAACACTCAGCGCAATTATTGTCCTTGATGCATGACTATTGCTATTGTTTTAAAGTCTGTGAGATGGAACCACAGCCTGGCATTTTGTTTGTGACTTAGTCTCTGCATTCATGTCAAACACAATAACTGCAAGTTCCACGCTTGACTCTTTGATCTTTTTTACTTTTCTGACTTTTTGAAGCCGATTCGAAGCCATTCCCCCCAGAATGAGGTGTCACCGATAGAAAGCAGCGTAGGTGATGACCTGATGGGCCAGCATGTTCCTGTTAGTCCAGGGACGTGCTGGGCCCCTGATTCAGCCCGGGAAAAAGAGTTGGAGAGGCCCTCATTGCGTGCTATAGAGAGAGATCTCTCTCTATAGCGCTGCTGCTACTCAAAGATTTGCCATTTCAGATCATGACAAGTGACAAGCCAGTGGGCCAATTACTGTACATGAGTTATATTTCGTCGTTGTCAGGTGGAAACCTTGTATGTCCAAAAACGTTTGTTTTGTATTTATCATTTTAAAAATGATTTAAACTAGTGAAAACAGCCGATCTACAAGCACACAACGCCACCGCGAGGCGTTGTGTGCTTGTACCGGTAGATCTGCTGTTTTCACTACTTGTGCAACGGCCTTATATGATGAAGCAGGGCTTTGCTTTGCGAAAAAATGTATACATTTGAAACTTGGAGATACAAGGTTTCTGCCCGACAGCGATGATTTACTTTGTTGGCCGCCCAGCCCCCAAAATGGAACCAAGGCCGACATTTAATTTTTATTTTTTTCCTAATGGCCGGCCTGGACCGGCCAGGAATGAACCGGCCGTTGGGGAGTTGTCCCGCTTTTCCCAATGCCAGCACGTCCCTGCCTGTTACGGTTGCTATGTCTGTGTAATTGAGTGCCAAGGACGTAAAAAAGAAAAGGCCTTATTTGGGATGTTCCTGTTGGGCAGGGTGTTCAAACTGTACCTGTGCTGTGCTGCATCTTAAATGTGACTACTGTACATGTAATGTTGTCCATTGTGACTAATAAAATGTTCAATCAATCAATCAATAATGTCATTGTCAGTTTAGAATCCAAAGAGACCGTCAGCTCCTTGGGTTTATATTCATTTGAGTTTGAATATGACTCTGCAAACAATATGCTCTGCATGTTGTATGAACTAAAAACACTTTCTGGTGTCTTTTGAAACACACTTAAAAAAAAAAAAAGAAAAAGAAAAAAAAAAAAAAAGGTTTAGCCATGAATGGAAAGATGCAGTCATTTAGACCTGAGGCCTGAATGGGTTCTAAAACTTAAAGCTATACTGTGTAAGTTGCTCAACTAGTGGTCAGTAGCGTCCGCGTCTTTCGGCCGTTTTTCGCCGCGGACCGGGCCTCACACCCCCGCGTCACCCCCGCGTCTGCCTCCACCTCGCCGAGATCTATCTTTAGAGGGGTCCCTGGTTCCTGTGCGTTCAGGCATTCCGGAGAAACGGAGTGTTTCACCCGAGTATAGATAGAGACACACGGGCGCCTACAAATATGGCCGCCCTATTGTGATAGCTAGCGACCCCACTTCAAGATGCGCTGTGATTGGCCGGCAGTGTATAACCCTCGCTGTGATTGGCCGGTAGTGTATGACGACGTAATTTTTGCGCGAAAACCGGACCCCGGTCAGGATCATAGAAAACATATAAAGAGAAGGCTTCAGAAGCTGAAAATAACGGAGTGGGTGTTCTAAAACTTTAGCGATTTAAGAGTTAGGACAATTTTAAGATTTGTTTTATAAAAAAAGTTACATGGTACAACTTTAATCTAAGGTTTATGAAAACTATCAAATTCTTATTCAAAAACTTTAACATAAATGATGTTGCTAAATGTATTGCAAATACTGAGTAACAGAGGTGGCTCCCAGTTTGAAAGGTATAAGGTCACCTTGTATCGCACGGTGAGATTGTAGTATCTATCAATTTTCACTCCTGGAAATGTTTGCCTATTTTTGCCAAATGTGTTCAAGTGACTATAACAGTTGAATCATCACCTGCAGCTGTATGGATTGGTGTGTTAATTCTGTTCTGTTCTGTTTCCCAAATACTGGGATGGGACACATTTTTATGGGTCGCGAGTAAATATCTCAGTATTTCTGTTTCCTAAAAAAAGTTTAAAGAGAAAAACATCACACTTTTGAGCAATAAAAAAAAGAAAAAGAAATCAAAAGTATTTCATAAAAAAAAAAAAAGATTCTAATAATTTAGAGTATAAATAAGAGTATAGTGAAAATAGCTGAGTGCCGCGTTGTGAGCTTGAAGATCTGCTATTTTCACGAGTTTCAGTCCCGGAGAGACATCAAATCTTCTCAAACTAAAGGGTTTAGGAACCACTGTTCTAGATGTGTAAACATTTTCTGGATGGCCGTTGTGCCAAGCCACACCACGATCGGATATTGATCTAACTGAGATGGCCCATTGTATTTTGGCGAAATAATGTGGTTCCAGAGTGCAGACATAGACTTTCACGGTTTCAAGATAATGAGGCCTCCCATGTTGTTTGTTCCCGTTTTAGGCTCCAAGCTCTGTAATTTGCGACGCATTACATCCATTGTTTGGGTGCTGACATTTGAGTCGGTTACGTAGGTGACAGTGTTTACAGAAACACTCAACGGAACTTATTATGTAGACCTACGGTTTGGTTATTGCTTATGATCCAGCACTGTCTGTGAAATCTTGCAGCCCCTGCCAACCCCCAACCCCCCCTCTTTCTCTCCTGTTTTTGGCTTTGGAACCGGGGCTGATTTGTTGAGTGTCCAATTTGCTCAACGGGGGACCCACTTTTTGCGCGGTGCCGGTATTTGCGACATCTTGGCCACATGCACCCGGGAAATGAGTCGGTTCCTCGCTGCTACGAGGCTTTTGTAGCGTACAGTCTGCAATCTGGTGCTCAGTGAGGAAGGTCAAAATCTGGATTGGCATGGGAACTGGCACCCGAGTATTTTGGCAATGTCCAGTCTGAACCCCGGAGGGAATTATCTGCCTTTCAAACATGCAAGGAATGCCTGAGACCTGTGTGTGTGTGTGTGTGTGTGTGTGTGTGTGTGTGTGTGTGTGTGTGTGTGTGTGTGTGTGTGTGTGTGTGTGTGTGTGTGTGTACGTGTGTGTGTGTGTGTGTGTGTGTGTGTGTGTGTGTGTGTGTGTGTGTGTGTGTGTGTGTGTGTGTGTGTGTGTGTACTTACGTGCGCGCGTGTCTGTCTGTCTGTCCGGCCCACTGAGAAATAACCTGGATATGTCAGCTGGTCCTGGGAACGTCGGCTTGGATCCCGGGAACCAGAGATCTACGAGGGATTTGTGACGGTTCTGTTCCCTCTAAAGATCAGTGGTTCTCAAACTTGGGGCCGGGACCCCAAGTGGGGTCCCCAAATTATTTTGTGGGGTCCCCAAATGATTATCTTAATGTCATTTCTTTCCTCACTCAATGGTAAACAAACCAACACACAGTATAAGTGTATACAATCTATACATGGTATCTGCACATTTCTAAAGTGACAATTTAAGGACTTTCAAGACCGTGTTAATACCAAACAGGCCAAACTGTCAAATATTGAGTAAGCAAGAGGCGAACATTGTGAAAATAGCGAGGCGTTGTGAGCATGTAGATCTGCTATTTTCACAATATTTATCTGTGGAACCGAGTCACATTAAATGTAATACCTACAATTCCAAGTGCTTGTCAGGGAGGGGGTCCCCAGTTCAAATATGTTTATTTTGGGGGTCACAGCCTAAAAAATGTGATAGAGATAATATGAGCTGTGAACTATAGATAGAGAATGGATTAGCGTTTCAGCGATCAGGCTGAAGGATGGAGACAGACAGCCATGATAGAAGCCAAGGTGTCATGCGGGTAAGCATGTAATAGCAACAATAATTCAATGACGGAGAGAGAAGGGGACAGAGAGAGAGAGAGAGAGAGAGATGGAGAAAGATACAGAGAGAGAGAAGGAGAGAGAGTCATCCTGCCTCCCCTACCCAAAGATAAATAAAGAGGGTAAAAGCCAAAGGGAGGAAGCAGAAAGGGTCTTTTGTGGCTGTGGAGTGGGGTCTCTTTCATGGCGGTTCCCACAGCACTGGGCCTGTGATGACATTCACCATGTTTCACACACACACACACACACACACACACACACACACACACACACACACACACACACACACACACGTACGTGCGTGCGCGCGTGTGCGCGCGCTCAGGGCGCGCTGATGGGGCCTGTGACTGCGGTGACTTTCGCTGGTGCCGGGCCCCAGACGGAGAGGCGAGGGCCCCGAGAGCCACAGGCAGCCATTGTGCTGTCGCCGCGGAAACCAGCCTCTTCATGTCAGACATGTTTTTCTGTTTGTTTTCTTTTTTATGTCTTTAATGTGGGCAAGGGGGAATGTTTCCCCTCTCATCTCCCCCCTGCTCCTCCTCCTCCTCCTCCTCCTCCTCGCTGCTCTGCGTTTCTACCCAAGCCCCCCGCTTCCCCCCCCCCCCCGCTTCACCCTCCCACCAATGCATTTACATTTGTTGCTATCCACGTCAGGGGTGTCACAAGGGGGGGAGGGGGGGAGAGTGGGACTGAGTTACTAGGGCCCAAGGCGGAGGGGCCTTAAGTATTTTATACTTTAGCTATTGAAAAATAGCAGATATACAAGCTCACAGCGCGGCACCGAGTGCCGCGCTGCGAGCTTGTAGATCTGCTATTTTTGAAAAGTTGTGAAAATGTGTGCAAAACTTTTTATTTTTCAAGCGAACATTTGTAACTCAAATTTTGCTTTTTGGGGGGGCGAGGGGGGGGGGGGGGGGGGGGGGGGGGGTCCCTGGAACTAAATATTTTCAGATGGGGGTCCGTGGCCAAATACATATCATTTTTGGGGTCCTTCACATGAAAAGGTTTGAGCACCACTGACATAGAAACATAGGATTAGCCTAGGATTTGAAATATTCAAAGATTTTCAAGATTTTTCAAAAATAGCAGATCTACAAGCTTGATTGAGCTTGTATATCTGCTATTTTTCAATAGTTAAAGCACCCAGGGCCCAGAATTAGGTGCGACACCCCTGATCCCCGCCACCCCCTTAACCCTTGCCCTCCCTCGTCCTGTACTCGCTTCTTCTTCCCTTAAGTTTGCCTGTCTTTCTTTTTTCCCTCCCCCTGGAGTTCGTCATTTGTAAAGCTCTTTGCTTATAGACAGCCCATATCTTTGTCGTGGCGTTGCGGCCTCTCCCTCTCACTCGGTTCCTTTTTATCTTTGCTTTATGAGGTTTTGGCACAAACTGGTACTTTATTCTTCCTGGAGTGCAAAAAAAAAGAAAAAAGAAAAAAGAGAAAGAAAAGAAAGCCCCCAAAAACACAGTACACGCAACTCTACAACAACAAAACCTATCCCCAAAGAATTCTTGCCTTTCCCACGCTAAGCCAATTTTCTTCACAAGATTAAACAAACTCCAACAACAGAGAGAAAGAGAGCGAGAGAGAGAGAGAGAGGGTGGGGAGGGGAGACAGACAGACAGACAGACAGACAGAAAGAGAGAATCTGGTTATGATTCCATTCTCCAAAAAAGCCAGCCAAGGATGCCCCCACAGTCCCTGCGATGAGAAAAACAAATCTGAAAAAAGGCCAACTGTTACTATTTTTAAGTGCCTAAAGAATGCCGCTCGGTGCCATGTCTCAAAGGCACGCCGTCTCTCGTCCGTAATCAGTTCATTCTGACTGCGCTCCTCCACCACATCACACGCAGGACACAATCTTTTATGGGCCGCAGAGAAAGGGGCGAAGTGAAGGGGAAAAAAAGGGAAAGTGAAAAATGAAAGAGTTCAGGGCTAATCGGTTCTGTCCCCCTCAGCCTACGCACGCGACTCTAACTTGTTTGAAGACTTGGCTGATATTAGCCTCTGTAAAACTATAGCACAATGACTATGGGGAAAGGCACAAGGCAAAAAAAAAAGAAAAGAAAAAAGAAAGTTATGCAGCAAACCAGATGTTTTTAACTAGCAAACAGTAATAATGAATATGTCAACTGTGGCGTTGCCCCTGTCGCAGCAATAATTTATATGGGATAAAACCCCATAAATTAATTACATTCTGAATATCCCCCCCCTGAGAAAAACAGATGGGGTCTTGACGCTAGAATGTACAGCATATGTACCACGATGAAGTTTAAGTACACAAAACATGCAAGCAATAAAACAATACATCAGCGGGGGAACAGGTGTGCAAAGAGAAATAATAAGAAAGTGCATGACATTTCTTTTTTCCTGCTTAAACTTGCATTGAGAGCTCCATTTTTGACCAAAGATTTAGAGGCTGACTATCATTAATGCTTAATGTTTTGTCCAAAGCACTTTGAAAGGCGAGTAAAGCAACTTGCCTTGCCTTGTCTAAACATCAATCATTCATGTTTACGGTATAGCCTACTGTAAGATTTAATGCATGGCCATAAAATGTGTATCGTTGTGTCAGTGTGTTTGACATGAGGCCTAGTAAAACCGGTGAGGAAATTAAGTTTTGAAAATTGCAGATGACATGTACACATCCGGAATGAGAAGCATGATGCACGCTGTACGCATCCGGAATGGGGAGCATGCAAGCTGTAGCCTACGCATCCGGAATGGGAAGCATGCAAGCACAGGGATTTAGAAATGCGGTCAATTTATATCTATTCAAATTCAGGGCATTATAATGTCACATATACTGTGACAACATTTATATGATATTTTCATTCCTATTGAACATCTCTTTCAATTTTACATCCCATGCAGTTAGTGGTCCATTTGAAAGCAAAAGAGGAGGCTCTGCTAGCCTGTTTTCAGTTTCTATCATGATGACCCAGGCAGGGGTGTCGCACCAAATTCTGGGCCCCATGGGTACTTGAACTATTGAAAAATAGCAGATATACAAGCTCACAGCGCGGCACCGAGTGCCGTGCTGCGAGCTTGTAGATCTGCTATTTTTGAAAAATCGTGAACATTTCAAATCCTTCTAAGGTTTTTTGAAAAACCTATATTTCTATGTCAGTGGTGCTCAAACTGTTTCATGTGAAGGACCCCCAAAATTAAAAATAAATAAATAAAAAATAGCAGATATACAAGATCGCAGCGCGGCACTCTGTGCCACACTGTGAGCTTGTAGATCTGCTATTTTTCAATAGCGAAATTATAAAATAATTCCAGGCCCCTCCACCTTGGGCAGTTGGGCCCTAGTAACCCATGCAGTCCCACTCCCCCCCCCCCCTTGTGACGCCCCTGGGGACAATATTGTCCTTGTGTTCATACAGACCCCAGACACCCTTTGACACGCTTTCCTGACAGCCTCTCACTTTCCCAAATCCTTCTATAACTTTACACCTCTGAGTGTGGCCTTATCGGGGAGGCATCCAGCCGACACCTCGTGGTGACGGCGGCCGTGGAGAGCAGGCGTAAACCCCTGAAAACCAGCATTAAAAAGACCTGCCGCCAACCGCACCACAGATCTGTTGGGTAATTTTAGACTTCCCGGAAGGGGATTAAGGTGAGTGTGCGGGAGAAGTGGAGGAGAGGCGAGGAGGAGTGGGAGGGAGGGAGAATGAATGGGGGGTTCGCTCAGAACAGCATTTTTTAAAATAATTTATAGGCATTTCTTTATGTGTTTTGAGTGAGGTTTTATATGGAAGAGAAAAAGTACATACTAAACTAAAGGTTCTACAGTATGGAACCATTTTACTTGGTTCTTCAGCCAAATGGTTCCATATGGAACCTTGTAGGGGTCATATGTTTGGTTTCCGTTCTCGTGCTTACTTTTGTCAAAGGGCCTTTCCATAACTCAGTAAGTACGTGGTTTTATTTCACAGTTTCTATGTAAAGGACTTTGGTTTAGATAAATGCTCTATATGCCTAAAAAAGTTGTGTTATTATTATTATTATCATAATACTGTTTTTATAAGAGTTTTTGTAAGAATTTGGTCTGAATTGTTGCATTTTGTGCTGGTTCCTAAATAATACCCTTTGTGACAAACAAAAACCACAGTCTGTATGTATTGGAACATGCAAGTTTGTGGAACATTCGTGAATTCTGTTGTGTGCACGTGTTCCGCGAGCCGCTCAGTCTGCGCTGCGGTGAGCGTGTCAATGTGATACTGCTGTATCTGAGCCTGCAGCCTGGGCCACCCGCCCGCTGTGTTTTTGCTTTAATTACAATGCGGACTCTCTTGTCATCGCACACAAACACAGGGGCACAAAGACAAAGCTTTAGGTTGAGCGCACGGATATACAGACAACACACGCATCCACAATGAGCATGCGAGCTCTCATGCCCTTTAGTAGTACACCCACGCTTGGGCTCATGCCATGGGCAAACATAACGCTTGAACATGGCGCAACCACGCATACATACACACACACCCACCCAAAAGCAGGCCCATGCTATATTTGTTCATAGTTCATCACTAGTTATATAATAAACAAGACATTTTGACCAAATCCAGTTTACACCAGAAGAAAATACACTGGCTAATATCAACGCATTGTCCGAGAGTAAACAAATGGAATCAAATGTACCCGTTCGGTTCCATTTGCTTCCATTTGTACTCTCCCGGAGTTAAATGGACCCTGAGGATTTGACTGTGAAGGAACACTCTCCAGCCCAGTGGTTCTCAAAGTGGATTCTAGGGACTCTGTGGGTTCTTTTAGAGGGGTCTAAATTGACCAATACAAGTCTGTAACTCTAACAGAATAAAAATGGAACCAAATGGACCCTGATTTGGTTCCATTTGTACACTGTCAGAGTTAAGGGGAGACCTTGAAATTTGAAAGTTTGAGAAACACTGCTCCCGCCAACCTCACACACCAGGCCTTGATTCTTTTCGCCCCTGACCGAGGAACGTCTCTGCCCCGCCTGGGGCCCTAGGCTACCGGAAGCTCTGTGGTCTGGAGCAACTTCTCTCGCTGCTCTCCTCTGGTGCTAAATATACAATAATAAAAAGGCTGACAGATTTATTTCAGGCTGTGCTACATTTCCTCCTCGGCAAAGAGAAGAAAAGACTATAGGGGGAAGAGACAGACGTCTCCAGATCACCGAAGAACATTAAGCGGTAATTACAGACAGAGAAAAGACCACCCCCTCCCCCCCTCTCCCTCTCTCTCTTTTCTCTCTCTCTCCCCCTCTTTTGACTTTTCTCTTTCTCTTCCTCTTTCACCGCCACCACAGAGGAGAGTGGCGTCTACAAACTAAAGAGGGGCGCCCGTCATATTAGAATCCCAATGATTGGCTATGATTACATTATCTGATCCCAAGGGGGGGGGGCGGAGTGACAGGGACATGCACGCATGGATACATGTACACACACACACACACACACACACACACACACACACACACACACACACACACACACACACACACACACACACACACACACACACGACGTCTGCATCTCATTGCTTGGTGATCACAGCCCCCTCAGAAGTCAAACATAGCTTGAGACATGTAGTCCATGAAGGAAAATAAATCACATTCAAACATTGTCTTTATCATCTTCAAAAGTATTCTTTGAAACAACTCTTGCATGCATCCGCACTAGAGCGCATGCACGCACACACACGCACGCACACACACGCACACACACACACTCTCTCTCTCCTATATACTCTGCTTCACCACCAGTCCACCACACTCCACTCGGGGCTCTTTGATCCCCGGTCGAGGGTCCTCTCCGCGGTGCCTCCGTCTGAATTCCGAGGATTCTGGGATAATTCAAACGCTTCACGGCACATACTTGGTCCCCCCCAGGAGACAGCGGCGGAGATGGAAAATGCCACCACGGTCCCCGTCTCTCTCTCCCTCCATTGTCCCTAGTCTTTAATCAGGGAGCCTCTGTGGCTCGCGCTGCCACCGTGGTGTGTTGTCTCTGCCTGGGAAAATGCCGGCCTAAGTGGCTGTTATGTGCTGAGGCACCGACCACAAGGACTCGGAGGGGTGCTGCTGGAGTCCTGTGTGCCAGCCATGGGTCTCCCGGGTGGCTGACACACACAATAGGAGCACTCCCAAATCTGGATGTGCGCCTTACATAACAGCCACCAAACGGCTTCCTCTGTGTAGGCTTTTGTGAGCCGGGCTCCGATCAATAAATCACAGTGCCGTCGTAATCACAGGCGAGAGGCGCAAACCGGCCATAAAACATAAGCTTATTATTATTTTGTTTCCAGTCGGTCACGGGGTGTCAAAACCGCCGCGCCATCAAGACAAGATGGGTACTGCAGAGGAGTAGATCCTCCACCACGTCTGTTTCCTCGCTACACATTAGCTAGCAGGGTAATTACATGGCAACGAAAGGTCAGTGGAGGGAGATTTTCTCATCTTCCTATACCACGTCATGGTCACAGTCACAGTGCATGGCAGCATGAAAAGAGTCGCAGACGCAGAGAAGCGTCTTGCTCTCTGTAAACAAATGACCAAAACAAAGGTCCCGCGTGTGCGCGCGTGTGTGTGTTTCCCTGACTCAGAGGGAGAGGAAGGTCAAGAAGCAAGCAGCCATCTCCAAGGTCACTTCAGTTCAGCGTTGCACTGAAGTAGCCGTAGCGCCAGGGCCGGTCTACTGGGTTATTGCCTGTACAGTAGGTTTGCCTGCTTGCCTGCAGTGCAGCAGCCTGGTGGAACTCTCCATCAGGTCAACTTTACAGGCATCAGGGCACAGCACACTGGCTTATACTGGTTTATATTTAGGGGTTATGAGCATGAATAGAGTTTTTATGGGGTGCCATAAATTTCATTTTCAAAAGGGGGTGAGTATGGAGGCTCATGTACGCCTACTCTGTGGTTTCCCCAGGCCACCACGAAGCCTTTGTGTTCGAACGGTTTACCATGGGAAAATATCTGAGACAAATCAGTTGCCCGAACCGGGACCCCTCAGCGTAAAAAAGCACACTTCTAAAGGCTGTGGATTGTGCTGCGAGGGCGCGGCGCAGTGTTGAAGGAACTACTTGTTTACTCTCACCATGTCCGAAAATAAAAGAGGGAACTATTTTCTCCTCGGAATGGAAGGCAAATAAACAAGCATTCCTGTGCAGACAATGTGGGCAGCAGCGACTGGGCTGCGGTTCCGCAGCGGCACGCTGGACTTAGGGGCATGTGAGGAAGGGGCCCACAAAGTTGGCCCCTCCGCCGACCCACCCGTCCTCCTCGCCATAATGATCACTGTCACTGCATTGGAAAAAGAGCTGGAGGTCAGGTCCCAAACTTTTGGTCACACTTTAACTTCATTACTGTGAGCCTTCACGTCAACAGCTGTGGCCTATAAGGCGTACATGTGTGTATGTCCAGGGGGTGGATGATAGCATCTTGTTTTAAATGTAGATGCTAATTCCTATAATA
Organism: Nannobrachium achirus; assembly: GCF_963921795.1. Lineage (NCBI taxonomy): Eukaryota > Metazoa > Chordata > Actinopteri > Myctophiformes > Myctophidae > Nannobrachium > Nannobrachium achirus. The sequence continues at coordinate 51,911,492 of NC_137819.1, read as the reverse complement.
CCCGTTGTGGACAATTTCACAGCTTGAGGCCATGCACACAGGTTCAATCAAACGAACGCTCGCCATATTCAATGTGATCTCCGCAAATTAACCACTTGCGCTGACCACATAATGATGTGAATTGTGGTTGAAAATAGCATACCAACAATGAATGTTTTATAACTCTGGACACCAAGGCACGTGGGTATGTTTGGGTTTTGTTGCACTTTGTGGAAAGTAAACCTCTGCTCTTTTTCTTTTCCCCATGTCAATTTTCAAGGTAGCCTAATGTTTCTTAACAATCACAACGTAGGCGTTTAGCACACGGCAGAATCTGAATCAAGCTATAGGGTCCAAGCATACAGGAGTGTGTTTTTGCAGGTCTTCCAGTCCGAGTGTATCAAAAAAGCAACTGAGTTAAGCACTGTTGGTCCGACCAGTTTAACATTCACCAGGTTAGCATTCACCAGCGTCGCCAATTATTTTGGGGGGTCCCCAGATGATTAACTTAATGTGAAACATTGTTTTCTCACTCAACTGTAAACAAACCAACCTTATGTTTAAGTGTATAGAGGGTATCTTCACATTTCTAAAGTGACAACTTAAGGACTTTTTAATACCTCTAAAATGACAAATTAAACAAATTGTCCAAATTGCCATATGGCAGAAATTGTGAAAATAGCCGGTCTACATGCTCACAACGCCTCGCATCGCGAGGTGTTGTGAGCATGTAGATTTGCTATTTTCACAATAGAAAGTATTATTTTATTTTTTTCAACTTCGACTTTCTCTGGTGGGAGTCGACTTGTGTAATGAAGTCGACTGAGTCGACTTGTTGACTTGAATGCCCTACCTCAGACTTTATTAGTTAAGTAACTATAAGCACTTTAATGTGTTGTTAGAGGACAATTGTATAAGTAGCTCTGGATAAAGAATTGTATTTAACATTAATGTTGTTTTCACAGCCTGTTCTTATTTCAATATTAATTATTAGGCCTACACTGTTGTATTATGCCTTCTGTAATCTCTGCATCATTGAAAATGAGGGCTCTGCCATTGATGTATTTCCGAGAAAATAAATTACGTTTGACTGAATAAAGTAAGGGAAATTCAGACCTACTTTATAGTGAACTCAGAAATGAACTGCATTTATAGTGAACTCAGAAATGAACTGCATAATGCAGTGAGTGAGAGTGAGCGAGACTCAGTGTGTGTGTGTGTGTGTGTGTGTGTGTGTGTGTATGTGTGTGTGTGTGTGTGTGTGTGTGTGTGTGTGTGTGTTTGGACGAATTTGACCAGGTCAGGGGTCAATGACCGTCCGTCCGTCTGTCAGTCACAGTGACACTGTGGTAGTCAGTGAAGCGAAAATAGCGAGCTTGCAGTAGTAACTAAATAGATTTACTCAAGTAATGTACTTAAGTACAATTTGGAGGTATTTGTACTTTACTTGAGTCATTTCCAATACTTTTATTTCTACACCACTACATCTCGGATCAAAATAATGTACTTTTACTCCAATACATTTATTTGATTGATTGATTGATTGATTGAAGCATTTATTAGAAGTTTGCATAGGAAAATGTACAGTTTCATGACATTACATTTCACTGGTACAATGTCAACTAAAAGGATAAGCTCAGGTAAGCCGGCTTGTTTCCATTGAGATCCTTTTTTTCAAACTCATATAGCATTTAATGACAGAGCAATCTGGCCAGCCATCGTCAAGGAAAAGTTCGCCGCTCTTTTCACTCAGTTGTAACTCAAGCTCAGTTCGGCTGTTCTTGAGAGACTAATGACAGACAGATAGAACACAGTAGGCCTACTGGGCAGTATAGATATCATCAGAAAAACAATGCAAACATAAATGGATTAACAGTTAAAAAGACTTTTGATTCAATTTGATTCATTTTGATTAGTCGCTTATCAGTTCAGCCCTAGGCTATTTGAAAATGGTTGATCTACAAGCTCACAATTGAGCTTATAGATCTGCTATTTTCAAAAGATTTTTATACATTTGAAAACTTGAAACAGGACATTCTGCCTAATGGGTACTTTTTGGTAGGCTATACTTTAAGAGGGCTATATATACTTTTGAATATGGGACTTCTACTTGTAACAGCACATTGCAATATTGATATTTTTACCACATAAAACATGTGAGTATTTTTCCAACACTGGTGGTAGTCACTACTCACTAGCAGGGGTCTTCAACAGGGGGTCCGGGACCCCTAGGAGTTCCTCAGAGTTACTACAGGGGGGCCACCAAATCTTTGTGTGATAGAAACTTTTTTCTCCTTTTTTATATTAACCACTTTAACCCTAGCGTCCATATCCTAAGAACTTTAGCCACTGAGAGGCTTTGTGAGCTTGTAGATCGGCTATTTTTGGCAAAGTGGTTTGGTGTAGAGGGGAAAAAGAGCAGACTAAGTACAGAGTGAAAGTCAAGTTTAGTAAATGGTTCAAGTGGTTGAATATATGAAAACACCAATTGACATGAATCCAAAAATACACTGATGATTGACATTTGTGCTGTCAAACAATTAAACTACAGTAGCTTAATTGTTTGACAGCACAATGTCAATCATCAGTGTATTTTTGGATAGAATCTATCATGAACAGGGGGAGCTTGTGGGGGTCCCTGCTTCATCTCTCTCTCAACTAAGGGGTCCTTCCTTGGCCTGAAAACGTTGAAGACCCCTGGACTAGTCAGTGAAGCCCTGGTGAAGCCATATTCATACTTCGTCTCACAACGGTGTCGCGTGTCGAAAATAGCCGAGCTTAGTAGCCTAGTAGCTCGGCTATTTTCGACGCGCGACACCGTTGTGCGACGGAGCATAGTTGACTGAATGCGGAAGTGTTGTGGTGCTGCTGCTGCTGCTGCATGCAGGGCCAGGCTAGCTAGCTGTTACTGTTAGCCCTGCATAAAAACCTCTTATGAGTGGACTTTAGTCATCTTTACAGTCTTGACGGGTAAGATTACTTAATGGCTACGTATTGAGCTTCATGAAAACACAGTTGGCAAACAACAATGCATTGTAGTATGTGTAATGTGTGTGTTTTTCTTGGGTAGCTAGGCTAGGTAACGTTAGCTACATCACACAAGCTAACATAACACAACAGTATTTTAGATCAAGATGAAAACGATGTCATGTTATGATTCCTGTCTGTCTTTTGCAGTCCGTTCAGATAAATACTCGTGTAAAGTAAAATATTTATATAATATGTTAGTGCTGGGCCCAGTGCAGTGGGTGATTGGGTGAAGCATCGGTGCACCCCGGCTGGTTTAAAGCCCAGCTCAGTTGCAGTGAGTGGGAGGTGGAAAAAGTAGACCTACCCTTTATTTAAGTAAAAGTGTCACTGTCAGTACTGCTGCGGGACCGTACGCTATTATTCCTACCGTATGTTCCCCAGGTTCTATGTTCCCCAGGTTCTATGTTCCCCACTTTCTTACCACCTAAACATACCCGTAACCCTAACCTCACTCAAATTAATGCTGTGAGGTGGGGAACATAGAGAGAGGAACATAGAACCTGGGGAACATAGGGTGGACCCCAGTACGGCAATGTAGAAATACTCTGTTACAGTAGAATTGGAATTCAAAATGTACTTGAGTAAAATTACAAATGTATTGGCATCAAAATGTACTCATTATGGAGAATGTCCTGTTTCATGTTTTCAAATGTAAGCTATAAACATATTTTTGAAAATAGCTGAAGTGGTTAATTTAGGTTTTGTAATAATGATCAAAATCTACAAAGTAACTAAAGTTTTCAAATAAATGTAGTGGAGTAATAGAAAAAATATATATATTGGAAATGTAAATACTCAAGTAAAGTACAAATGACTCAAAAGTGTAAGTACACTTAAGTACTGTACTTATCGTAACTAAATGTACTATAGTTTCTTTACACCACTGCATTTCACTTGGTTCATGGGACATATGTAGCGTTGCAACTCTTGTAGTGGGGCACACATCTGTAAAACCATTCATGTGATTAAGTGATGTCATTACGTGCGCATCCCGCATCAAAAACTCATTCAAGTCGCCCAGGGACTCATTCATGTCATGGTCCTGGGGTCCCGGGGATGCGCCTCCATTGGAGTCCATGTTAAAATAATTTACTTCTACTTAAGTTGCTATATTAGTTTAGATAGTTTAATTATTTCTTAATGTATTGTGTAAGATAAACACTGTAAAGATGTATTATCAGTTAAACCTGGAACAGCTAAAAACTATTTTCACTAGTGGTTCTCAAAGTGGGGTCCTGGGTCCTTGAGGGAGTTCCAGGGGGTCCCCAGATAAATGATAGTTAGGAACCAAATAGAACTTTATGGGTCTGTAACTCGGTGAACAAATGGAACCAAATTGACCTGTTCCATTTGTACTCTAGTATTTTAACATTTAATATAAATTGGGGTCCCAGTGATATAAATATAATTAAATGGGTGTCTGTAGCCTAGTGTATTTAGAAATCCTAGTTCTAAGTTCAAACATTAGCCAAATTGTAAATTAAATATAAGAAATAGGCAAACATTTTGAAAATAGACGATCTACAAGCTCACAGCGCTCGAAAACATTGTATTGAGGACTCATAAAACTTTTCTGGGACCCATTTGAATGACCACCTGTGGGTCCCGGGACCCATTACCTTGAAAACCTAGTAACATCACTGGATAGGTGAAGAGTATCACAATATAGTCTATTACAGTGGGGTCCAGGGGTACTGTGTGTATTTGTCTGTCATTTAATGCCTCATTGACATTAGTACAAACTAAAGGACCCCAGTGTAAGCAAGCCTTAGTGCCTTCTTGGCTTTAAATCCTATAAGTAGACCTTGTATGAATCGGAACTCTACTGGCCTGTCTGAGTTATGGGGGCCGTTATTGGAGAATTAAAAAGTATGATAACCTTGATTGAATACTTTATTTAACTGCTTGCAGAGACATGTACAGGGAAGTACAGTACAATACAAGGTCTGCTAAAAGGATGTTTCCAAGAAAGCCTATGGCTTCGCTTGTTTCCATTGGGGTCCTGTGTAATTAATGAATCGAATTTAATGACAAATATACAATACTATGCAAAACGATGGTCTATTTGGTCACTTTAAATTATCCTTTATTCCTCCCTCTCTGCATGGCTCTAAAGCAATATCCCTCCCTCTGTCTAATCATCTTTTCCCTTATAGCGCGTGGTGAGGTGTGGAAGAATGGATGTGCCCTACTACCTGTCCAAACTGCTATGTGAGCTCAATGAACAGCGTAAGCGAGACTTCTTCTGTGACTGCAGCATCCTGGTTGAAGGGCGAGTCTTTAAAGCACACCGCAATGTCCTGTTTGCTGGGAGTGGCTACTTCAGGGCACTTTTGGTTCATTACTTGCAGGTGAGCAAAGCTTGTGGCCACGAATCTAGTATGTGGTGTTCAGACTGTAAATTGATGAGACTGCTGCCCTGAGCTTTGCAAGCTTCCTGTTTTGTCAAAGTCGGGTAATAGTACCCCTGGTGGTTCATGGCTCCATAAAGGGGCCATACATACATAATACATCTGTGATTTAGCTTACCAAACACACCTGTTGGCATAGCTAATTCGGCCTCATTTCTAAAGATATAATGCATATACCCTCCATATATGGGCATAGAAGGGACACAGCCAGACAGACGGGTACAGCAGGTACAACGGGTATTGCATGGCTGGGTGGGGCTTGCACCTCCCTACTTGCATTGTTCCCGACTTGCATCGTTCCTGAGTAATATATACAATAACAAGGTTTTTACAGCTGTAAGACAATGTCACTTCAGAGTACACAGAGTAAAAACATCAGTGTTCATTTTACTCCAGAGAGCGTACAAATGTACCTGCTTCTTCGGCAGAGGAATGAGAAATTAAATATGACCCTTTTGTCTTTCCAATATAGCAGACCTACAAGCTGATGTGTTCAGTGTGTAGAACGCCGTTGTACATCGGTATGACTTTACTTGAGAAATGTACCCTGATTTTCCACTTTGAAAATACTGGTAGACTTTTTATGACGCATCATGGAGTTACACGCAGTTTACATCAGAAGCAATTGGAAAGTCAAATAAATGTTTGAGTAATCTCAAATTCACAATATAACTTAAAACCCAGCATAAACACTTAAGAGCATAATGAAACACTTGCTTCCAATGTGGTCCTGCAATGTTGGTGGCTATAATCGATTATGTAACATAACTGCATTGATGCAGAATCGAAATGATGTTGGAATAGCAACTTGTGTCATCTGAGCATCCACATTTTGGAATATTTGGGCCAGCAGCAGCACTAGTTCCACATTTTAATTGAATCTAGGTACAGTTTACACCCTCAGTTCCCTTGAATCCTACAGGCAATAAAAATTACTTGCAAGCTTTCTTGCTGTGTTAACCGTATCCTCAATATTTGTGCCTGACTTGAAGTCACTTTTGTACTATTTCTTCAGGACAATGCTCAGCGCCACAGCACAGCGTCCTTGGACATCGTGACGGCGGACGCCTTCTCTATCATCCTGGATTTCCTCTACTCCGGCCGACTGGCCGTGAACAGCTGCAACGTCATCGAGGTGATGTCGGCCGCCAGCTACCTGCAGATGACCGACCTGGTCAGCTTCTGCAAGGGTTACATCCGCTCGTCTCTGGAGATATGCAACCGCGAGAGGGAGAAGAACAAAGAGAGAGACTCCAGGGGGCAGAATGGAGGCGGAGAGGGCCCTGCAGATAGCGGCACGCCTGCCCTGCCCATCCCCAGCACATCGGGGGCTGTGGAGTCTCACTCACAGGAAGCAGAGGCCGACAGAGGTGCAAGTGTAGGTTCAGATTCCATGGACTCGGCCAGAATCCCCCCTGATGTGACCACAGTCACTCCTCCGAGCACTAGCAGGGACACCAGCAGGGACACGGAGAGCGACTATATCTCCCGGGGAGACTTCAGCTCTGGGAGAGAGGGTCGCAGGGAACAGACCTTTGATCAGACCAACACCTCATCCTCTTCGTCCTCTGCTCCGATCCTTGAGCTAGTGCGCCCCAAAATTGAGTATGACCCCGACGAAGAGCTTGAGGGGTCCCCCGACACTAAAGACCTCACCTTGTATCATGGTCAGGGACCCCCTCCCCATCAGCCTCATAGCAGGCTGCTTCCTCCCAGCCCGTCCCCCAGTAACAGCAGCTTCAATGCCAGGCAGTTTATGGAAGTGTTGGCCAAAGGCGGAGGCTCCAGTCCTCTAGGAGACAGAGTGGAGCAAGGCCCGCTCTACCACGGAGTCAGGCCTGGTCCCAGGGTGGATGAAGGCGTCTGGTCGGGAGGATCTTCTATTATGGAGATCCAGGTTGATTGGTTTGGAGAAGACACAGGTAATTGAATGTGGAATGATCAACTCAAGATGAATAGAAAGTAGCATAAATATGTAAATAGCCTTTAACCACATGATTAGTCCTATTTGGGTGATACAGAATTAGTTTAGTTTCTTTTGATTCAGTGTCTGTTCCCCTTAAATAATGTATTGATTCGAGTTTGAACTTGAAACTATAGAGTGGGGCTGGGCAAAAGGGTAGTTTTGAACAACTTGCAGTGGCAACATAAGCACACCCACCAGTTTCTAATAATACACTTGTTTTTCACATTTCTTGGCTGCTAATTTGTGATGTTTATGTTCATAGCTAAATACCATTACCTCTCAATTACCTCTCAAAACCACTGGCATAAGCGACCATGTCATGTTGTTGAACTGCGGGCCTCTCACTCCCTCTACAGGCGATGGCTTGGTAGTACCAGTGAAACTCCACAAGTGCCCGTTCTGTCCATACACAGCCAAGCAGAAGGGAATCATGAAGAGACACATCCGCTGCCACACGGGAGAGAGGCCTTTCCCTTGTCCCATGTGTGGCAAGAGGTTCACACGACAAGAACACCTGCGCAGCCATGCCCTCAGTGTAAGTGTGCTTGTCATTGTAGGCACACATAAGGCGCTTTTCGACAGGCAAAGAACCTGTTCGGGTTCTTTCTCCCGCCTATGGGATGAACCAGAGGTGAGCTTTTCCACCGAGAACCAAGTTGGTTCCGAACCGTAAAAGTTGGTTCGGAACGGGAACCACAAAATCCTTGGTTCCTCTGGTTCAGTCTGGTGGAAATGCAAGCCGGTTCGCAAGAACGAACCAAGGTTCCAAGAAAGTTGAACGGCACTGGTTCTTTTGGTGGAAAAGGGGGCTTGAGCCCCTGCCCTTTTATCCGTCTGTAAAAAGTGCTCTCTCCAGACCATCAATGCAGTTTTTACTATGGTGAAAGAAATGAAAATGGCCTCTTTCCATGCCATACCTGAAGGCAGCATTCAAAACTCTCCTGAACTTGTACGTTGCATTTTATGTTGAAAGAATTGCCCTCTCTGAGTAGGAATCCATGCCGTACACTGACTAGTGTGGTATCAAGCACCGAAAATAGCCGACCTCCAAGCTCACAATGCATTTTAGAATTTTCAGCCCCTGCCTCTATAACATTCTCTGCACGTCCCTGATTGTGGGAGTTAATGGGCCTATGAAAAATCACTGTCCGTTTTATGACACATGATTTTGTGCATGGCCCAACTACCAGATGATGAATAGATGCATCTTCATTGGTAGAGGAATTATGTCAACACCATACAAGGCATGCGGAGCAGACTTATGGGTCATGGACAAAAGCTTTTCAGTCTCTGTTGTTATTCATGGGTGAAGTATTTTTCGAGTGTAAGAAGAATAAATAAAGCATGGAGAGGATCTAACGCTGACAGCAGAAATGCCATTGATTTAAGAAGAAAATGGGTTGATTTATCAAGGCAGCTGGTATGTTAAACCAAAATAATGTAAGACACACATAGCTGTGTAACTTGGTGCCATATTTTGCGGAACTGTGCTGTCAGTTTTACAATAATAGTTTGTATCTGCCTGAAAAAAAAAAAAAAAGAGTACAACTCGGATTCCACAAAACATTATTTTATATGTAGCATGTAAAATGAGATTCATGAAGCAATTTCCCTTGGCATATGGCGTTTTGAAAACTCTATGTTAAACACATGCAGCACTGATAAAGTACATGTGCCTACAGTTCAGTTCAGTGCTCTTTAATAACTGTTGTCTTTAATGACTTGTGAAATGATTTTGTGTTCGTTACGGCATGGTAGGTTAGCTCAGTTAAACATCAGCAACAAAATCATATTATTCACAATGACTAGCACAACAGACGGTATTGTGTCCACAGACAACTTTTACATTATAACACTGACACAACTGTTCAAAGTGCAGGTAGATTTGTTGTGGTGTCCTTTCTGCAGTAGGAAAGAATCTGTTTAAAACGGGATGTTTTGTTTGATAAGAGGTGTGCAGCGCCTTCCAGAGGCCAAAGAGGTGGTCGGGGAAGAGATGCTTTTATCTACCGTATTTATTATTTGTGATATTGATTTAACTGATGATGGGGGGTACCAATAGTCCTGGATAATGTAATGTCTGAGCTGCAGTTTTTAGCATGTGTGACTCCATGCTGCCGTTGCTGATACTGATGATTTGAGGATGCTCTCAGTGATACGTAGCTGGGGTGGGGCGAGGGGCGAATGACGCGACCGCAGTTTTCCCGGTGAACCTGAGCGCAACGGTGGGGAACAAACACCACTGATTATTGCCGATGATGGAGAGGTTATATAGCTTTATGTATTGAGAGGCACTCTTGCTGATTTCGGAAAGAGAGTCGTCGCCAATTGCAATTTATTTAAAAGTTATTTGGGGCCATGAAGATAACCTCTTCTTCCCACTACTAGACTAAGGATTTATATTGTTTGTGTTATTGTTTACAATCACAATTATTCACATGTGGCAAGATCGTGGTTCCACTAGTTTTACTTGTAGGCTAGTGTAGGCTTAGAAGCATTTTCAGAAGTTAATTTAATGTTTTCCATTTAATGATTTCCTTTATCCTCATCGAATCTTGTGCTAATGCACGCAACTGTTTTCGCCATAAAGCCTAGTAGGCTTTTCAGAATTTAATTTAATGTTTTCCATTTAATGATTTCCTTTATCGCCATCTTGCGCTAATGCACACAACTGTTTTCGCCATATTTTAAGGTCTTATTTTAGTTGTTTCTCATAAGCTCGCAACCCTCCTTGCCCATCGGCCCCCACCGTTGCGCACAGGTTCATCTGGAAAGTCGCGGGAGGGGGAGCAGCTGTTGCTGGGTTTAACGGTACATTACAGAACATGCATTTTTAGCCAGTAATCAATTAAACACTGACTGGATGAACCTCACTGTTCTAGTATCTTGAGTGCCGGGCTTGTTATGAGCATAATGCACATCCACTGACTTGTCTCTCCCTGCACAGGTCCATAGGCACTGCTGGCCAGTGTCATGCAAGAGCTGCAGGCGGACCTTCACAGGCGCAGACGTTTCGCAGGGACTCCGGCGCTTCAGCATCTGTGATAGCTGCAACTGTGTCACAACCACCAACGACGAGTCTGCTCCCATGCACGCGGCTGGCCAACCGGAGGCCGCGGAGCGCGAGGACGGTGGCCCTGATTGGTCAAGTTTCATGGACGATGTAGATGAGGTGGAGGTAGGCAGGGTGGAGAACTTGGTGGAGAAACAAATGCTGTCGGAGTCCACTGTGGTGTTGTAGGCTGGCCCTGTGTTGACCTACCTGCCTCCCTTGACCAACGGACCATTTTCCAGAACCTTTTTGTACCACTTGAAAAACAAATGTCTGTGGCCATGCATTTAGTGCTAATAGGTTTGTGTTGTAAGAGACCTTTTTATTTATTGATTCGCATGTGGCGTGAATGCTAGTGAATGTGGTACAGTATCTTGTTGAATAACAAGAATGGAAACTGTTTTGAACTCTTTGGTGACTTCATTTTAAAACATTATTTATAAACTCATTTCAAATCAAGATGAAGAAATAAAATAAAAACCAGTACATCACACTTAATTAATGTATTTGTCAGATACATGTACTGTAATTGAAATTTGTTCTCCACCTTTGACCCATCTCTTGGAGCGGTGAGCTGCAGCCGCGCTCGGCAATCATTAATGGTGATCACTTGGTAGGCTTGTTTTTTTTTTAAAGTCATTCAGCCGGTACATGCATTTGTACATGAAATTCCTCAGCAGTGCATGTATTGTCGGGACATTACTATTTGCCAACACATAACTTTCACCTGTCCACCTAGAGCAGGGTTCCCCAATTAGTTTTCCCCAAGGGCCGAATTATGTCTAGGGTACCAAGCCTAGGGCCACAACATTGCAGGGGGCGACGGTGGCGTTCCCACTACTCCAGCGACAGTTTTCGTCGTCGTCGGATGAAAATCTTGTATGTCCAAAACCGTTCGTTTTGAATTTATCATTTTAAAAATGATTTAAACTAGTGAAAACAGCCGATCTACAAGCACACAACGCCTCGCGGTGCGAGGCGTTGTGTGCTTGTAGATCTGCTGTTTTCACTACTTTTGTGCGACGGCCTTGTATGATTTGCGAAAGAACGTACAAATTTGGAGATACGAGATTTCCACCCGACAACGACTTTATACTAGTGTTGTTGCTGCTCTTAATCCACCATTATTACTGGGGTTGGTGGGGGCCAGACAGTAGCCCCCCGCGGGCCGCAAATGGCCCACGGGCCGCCTATTGGGGAACCCTGACCTATAGAGAGTTTAAGCAAGATTCTGAATGAGTAAGTAATATGCCACTTGAAGTATCCTTAAAGCTACACTATGTAACTTTCCTCTTCTACCTGGATTTGAACCTGTTTTCTTTGCGCAAGTGCTGACATTTTTACCGTTTAGCTAATAGAGTCTGCCTGCTTGCTCAGGGGATAAATTGAATCTTGACCATCAGGTTAAAATATGTGTCGGATCCTTCCGTCTTGTGTGGCCACTGGCCAGAAAGACAAGTTGCCTCCCACTATTTTCAAATGCTTCCAGTCGTTGTGGAATAGTTGGAATAGCTGGCTAGTACACGAGACTAGCTGAGACATGACCTTTGCCACAATCTAAATGTCTCAACAGAAGAGTAGGGAGACAAAATACAAGCACCCCAATATTGTTTACCTTATATTGTGTTAAGATACTGTACTCTACCATACAGATTGTACCAAAAAAATGTTACATATTTAAGCTTTGCTATAACTGCACCACAAGTCTGCTTTGTTCGGTGGAGTACACTATGCTTTAATATACTATGTTTAATAATATATTATGTTTTAATATCAATAGCCATGAAATTTACATGGCAGTATATTGGCAGTGTTTGCAACACTGACACTGCACATCATCACGACATACAGTAGGTATTCTCTGATGACATGACCCAGGTATCTGCCTACAGCAGATGGTTAATAACTCTCTCACCATACGTCCAGTGTTGCGTTCTTAACATTTCAGATAGTTCATCAATATACAAATTAAAAAGAAACGGTGACAAATCCCCACTGACCTAGTCTGATATGAATACAAGTACCTTGTAGTTTTACGGTGAATCACGATTCATGTCTTGAAAGCACACACACTTTTTAGATTCTGTCTTCTATACTTGCAAACAGCTTCCTTCAGTGCATGTATAGGCTACACAAATCCGTGCCATGTTTATTTTTAAAGCCAAGTTGATGGTTGTTCAGTGGTTACTATAGTCTTGAAGCCTATCCAATAGAATTTGTTCTAGAATACTTTGGACGGTACGCTAGCCGGGTCAATTGGTATGTAATTTTCTATACTGGATGACTTACCTCTTATCTGTAATTGTTACAAATGGTTGGGTTATGAACTTTTATTTTTTGTAGAGGCCGAGCACAAGCAATCTTAAAAATGGCAAGTAAGGTAATGGTAAACAATTACTTCTTACACACCTACAATAAATGTGGAGGGTATAATATCAACAAGGCAAGAGTTGATTTCAAGTGAGAAACAATGTCTATCAGTCCATCTATGGGATCATTGTCATAGTTTTACGGTAATGGAAGGTACAGTTATCAGTGAATGAATGATACGAGATCATAGATCTGTAATACCTTCAACCTTGTCAGTAAAAAAAGGATAACAACTCAAGAGATTATTCACTTGAAGATTATTTTAAACATTAAAATCGGATGCATTTAAGACATGGTCAATGGTGTTCAATAGCCTAAAGATCTATATGACTTGATATTTGCATTATTTGGTTCAGGAAAATACTCTCAGATTGAACTGTGATTTGAATTGTCAATTTGTCCTCCTCACATCATGTCATATAGTTTCTCCTTTTTCTCATTCAATGCTCAACAAATTTCAATTCCATACATTGTCAATGCCTTTTCATGTAACTCATGACTATAATTTAGCATTTTCATCTGTTTAAAACAAATAAGGGGGGGGGGGGGGGGGGGCATTACACTAATCTCAACTGTTTGCCATTACAATGCCTACAATATTGATATTGTTTCCAATAATTGTGAATGTGAATATTACATTTGATTTTATTCTGTGCATTTTTTCTTCTTTAAAGTTTGAATACAACAATATCCTACACTAACAGAACAAGTCTGTTAGGAAAATTAAGAGGGGAAATATTAAAACATACATATGCTTACATATTAATCAACAAAGCGATGCATTATTCTCGCCGAATAAAAACTGCAGTATGGATATAGATGATTGTTGTTACTGTGTTCTTACATGGGTCAACTTTCACTTTCACAACCCGATTTAAACTTCGCCGTACGATGGCGTGGCGCGCACAGCCTGCAGACCATAGATGCAGACCGGATTTCCTGCATTTCTAGAAGTACCTGTCCTGATGGTCCTGAGCTGAAGAACACAACAACACATTCTTCACAACACAGACGGACAGACACCTGAGCAAGCGGTGGTTCATGATGGTGCCACAGGTCCGATCCGCCTCATGTCTCGTTGCATGGACCGCGCTCTTGGCGCTGCTGTCTCTTGTACCGGGTCCTAGTTGTGGAGCGCGTTACACGGCCGACTGGAAGAGCCTGGATGCCAGACCCTTACCCAAGTGGTTCGACGAGGCCAAGGTCGGGATCTTCGTGCACTGGGGAGTGTTCTCGGTCCCCGCGTTCGGACAGTACAGCGAGTGGTTCTGGTATTTCTGGCGTTCCGAAAAACGCCCTGACTGTGTCGCGTTTATGAACAAGAACTACGAACCGGGATTCAAATACGCCGACTTTGCGCACAGTTTTAAGGCAGAGTTCTGGAATCCTGATGCTTGGGCAGAGATGATTGAGGCTTCAGGTGCCAAGTAAGCATGAAAGTGGCTATACGTCGTATTTTTGTTTTGGACTGTAGTGTGTGTGTGTGTGTGTGTGTGTGTGTGTGTGTGTGTGTGTGGGGGGGGGGGGGGGGGGGGGGGGGGTATTGTATACAAGCCATGTACCATAATAGGCTGCTGTCAGATTTTTTTTTTTTTGTATGTTTGTGATATATTTATTACTAAAGACCAGTGTCTCTGTCTCTGTGGCTAGGCTTTGCAAATATAGCCACACCTTATTCGTCTGGTTTCTATGTCAGGCATGCAAATGCTGGTTAAAGGCAAGCAACCACATTTAGTAGTGAGGTTCAGTCAAACTTGTATTATTCAGGATATATATAGTCTATAACTACATGGTTGTTGGGGGGAAAAAGCTTGCAGCTCAGTATTGTATTGTTTTTATTTTATCCATCCAGGTATGTAGTGTTTACAACCAAGCACCATGATGGCTTCACAAACTGGCCTTCACCAACCTCCTGGAACTGGAACTCTGTGGACACTGGTCCTCACAGGGATATTGTGGGAGAACTGGCTGTGGCCATTAGGAAAAGGTGAGAAGCAGCACAGAATATGATGATAAGAGACTGACAGGTTATGTCCCCTGAAATGTAGTATGTAGTTTAGGCATATGCTACTGTATTCACTGTCACCTGACTTTTTGTGCAACAACAGGGAAGTGCATCAGCTGGTGATCTGCAAAGAAACCCACACAATTAGCCCCTTCTGAGCAATACCAGTTGGACTCGCTGGTGCAGTTATACTTGTTACTCAAATTCCCCGCACTCAGTCAAATGCATGTACTGTATACTGCAGGGGTGCCCACATTCTTTTGACTTGAGAGCTACTTTTCAAATGACCAGCTCAATGTGATCTACCCACCCAAAAATGTACCTGAGTCCCTGAGGGGGCTTTGTCATTACATGTAAGATAAACACAATTAAATGTAGGGGGGAAAGTCCCATTCTGTATGGAAGTGGTACGTTTTCGGGTTCTTTACTGACTCTTGAAGGCAAAGCATTGCATTCGGGGGGTTTGCCTACTTTAGAAGCCATGAAGTGAGCTGACAGGCCCTTCTTGATATCAATCAATCTAGTCACCTCAATTCAAGTGACAGATGCAAAAAAGAGGGGTTTTATACTGTATTAGCCTGGGTTGCCAGCCTCTTTTCACACACTTCGTTCCTCCACCACCAGGGGGTGGAGTCGGGCTGGAACCCAGGCTAGTAGTGTAAGGGATAATGTCTGCGATGGGTCAGCTGTCATTATCGAGAAATAAAATCCTGACAGGATGATAGCCGACAGGATGATAGCCGAGCGGAGGTGGCTATCATCACTGGGGGTCCGTCGAGCACAAACAAGGAAGTGTTTGATCAAATAGAATCCATATTTGGTTACTGCATCGTCTATTTCTAGCTTCAAATGTTTTCAGAAACATTCTTGAGAGCAACGTTTAGTTGAAAATGACATGACTTTCATGTTGGATACGGCATAAAATTCATGCAGTGCAGCAGGTACTCTGAGCCTTTGATTAGGCAAGTGTTGGAAAAGC
Organism: Nannobrachium achirus; assembly: GCF_963921795.1. Taxonomy (NCBI): domain Eukaryota; kingdom Metazoa; phylum Chordata; class Actinopteri; order Myctophiformes; family Myctophidae; genus Nannobrachium; species Nannobrachium achirus. The sequence goes on along the minus strand of NC_137819.1, from coordinate 51,895,700 downwards.
ATGGTTCAGATAACGTCTTCTGAGATTAAAACAGACATAGAACGTTTTTATACACAGCGCGCTGTCTCACGCATCGTCATCACGTTAACCGACAGCTCTTGCTTCGTTTCCTGGGCAATCATGGTTGTGGTGGTGACACATATGCACAATGTGAATGTTTATAACAACAAAACTGTGGCAGATAACTCGAGGGGAGAAATACCATATGTTAAACAGTCTAACATCGATTGTTGGTACAGGAGTAGGCTACTGCAGCCCAGGGTTCAGACTGCTACAAGGACAAGCGAAAGCATAACAAATACGCAGAAACTAAAACAATATGGCTCCGAGAGGCACAGGCACTTTTAACCACATTGACACATGCAAATGGAAAATGGTACGAAATTAGCAACCTATAAGAAACAATAAAATAATGCAGGAAAGGACATTGTTATGTGATTTAATGCAGCTATTTTTTCTGCATTATATTCCTTTTTTGCTCTTACCAATGCCCATCTGGTCATTTCCCAAAACATGACAAATGGCATTATCATGTCAAGAATCGAGCATAGATTTATTTTAGAGTTGTACTCTAAACTATGGAAACCCATTTCCGCGACTGAATAAAAGTAGAACGTGCTATTCAGATCTTCTTGCAAGTCAGACTCATATGTCTCAGCATTCAGTTTTATTCAGTGTAATTGAAACTTTTGATCTTTAGTGAGTGGCTGAAATACTGACTCTATAATGCTGCAGTCAGATACTTTACTTTGGGTACTCAAAAGGGGAATATTGGAAAATGGAAGATGATGTGCTCTGAGAGAGTCACCCCAGGGATTGGGTTAGATTAACCTTTGGCGACCGAAAGCTGAAATTACTTTTAAAATTCACACACACATTCTCATTTCATAGATCTGTGCACTTGGGATTGTACCACTCGCTGTTTGAGTTCTACAACCCAGTCTTCCTTAAGGATCAAGCCAACGGATTCAAGACGCAGAACTTTGTCTTTGAGAAGACACTTCCAGAGCTAATCGACCTTGTGATGACCTACAAGCCTGATTTGATCTGGTCCGATGGTGATTGGGTTGCAGATGACCCTTACTGGAACACCACTTCGTTCCTGGCTTGGCTCTACAATGATAGCCCAGTGAAGGTGAGTCCCTCTGGACTATATATTGATATCATATTATGAGACTAGACTAGATTCAGCTTGGGGAGTTAGGATTAGGCATTTGGTTGCTTTGTGTGAAAGCTTCTACGAGAAGATCAATGCGCTCTGCAAGAGCTTTCCGAGTGTCTCTGAATATCTATCAGGTTTAATATTTGGTTCTATGGCAGACTGGGCTGCGATAAGCACTGCGAGAAGCAGGGAGCGAGCATCAGTTTCAAGCAGTGAGAGAACAGTACAAGCCGATCCTCCTTTCCTTGGGTCCATGATGTGTTATAGTGCATCAAAACCAAAACAAACTGCGGAGACCTCTGGCAGAGTCATAATCTTCTGTATATGTATTCACTAGTTTTAACAGAGTTTCACACAAACTTCCAGCAGCGCACACAAACACATCCCTCTCAACCAATCCCTGACCTTGAGACTGGAGGTCAGGATTCAATCCCCGGACGATCATGCCAGCAATGACCATAAAAGTGGTTCCCAATACCAATTGCTTGGCATTCAGCATCATTATGTGCTTAGTTAGGATTGCGGTTTTGAATGGTAAATTGTTTTATAAAATTGCTGTCCTAATATAATATTTTGATGTCTTCACAAGTACAATAATGTGTGTGTGTGTGTGTGTGTGTGTGTGTGTGTGTGTGTGTGTGTGTGTGTGTGTGTGTGTGTGTGTGTGTGTGTGTGTGTGTGTGTGTGTGTGTGTGTGTGTATGTGTGTGTGCTTCTAAAGGATGTGATTGTAACCAATGACAGATGGGGTAAAAACTGCGCCTGCAAGCATGGAGGCTATTACAACTGTAAAGACAGGTACACCCCTGGGACCCTGCCGGACCATAAATGGGAGAAGTGTCAGAACATTGACACCCACTCCTGGGGCTACCGTCGAGACATGAAGCTGAGTGATCTAATGGACCTGCCCTCCATCATAAAGGTCAGTGCTCATGGAGAGTGTAGTCTGAGATATATTTACTAACATGTGTGTGTTGTGCACCCAAAAATATATATCTACTGCACTCAATTTAGTATAAAAGAGAGCATAAACTCGGCCAATGTCAACAACAGTGATGCTCAACTTTGCATACCGTCACTGTTGAGCAGAAACCTTGTATCTCCAAGTTTCAAATTTGTATGTTTTATTGCAAGCTAAGTAAAGCCCTGCTTCATCAGACAAGGCCGTTGCACAAAAGTAGTGAAAACAGCAGAGCTACAAGCACACAACGCATTGCACCACGAGGCATTGACAATGACATGTCCTGACACTGGCATAGTTGTTTTGCATGTGTCTAGTTTAGGTTTGGTTATAATGTTTGTTTAGGCAAGGCAAAATAGAAAATAATACAATAAAAACGGATAAACATATGAGGATAAAGTTATGGTTTAGCACAAGTAAGGAATCAAAAACCTCAAAAGGCAGCAGCAAGCAGAAAGGTCTTCAGCTTGGATTTAAAAGACCCGAGAGACGTAGCAGACCTGCAGGTTTCTGGTTGTTTGTTCCAGACATTATGGCGCATAAAAAGTTAAACTGAACACTGCTTCTCCAATGTTTAGTCCTGCATCTGGGGATAGAAAGCAGACATGTTCCAGATGACCTAAGAAGTCTGGAAGTTAATAATTTAGCACACGATCGAAAAATATATTTGGCCTGGCTTACACCACTCAGTGCTCTATAAACCAACAGCAGTAGCAGTAGTATTTTAAAATCAATTCTTTGACAGACAGAAAGCCATTGTAAGCCAAGGTCTCAAAACTGGACTGATATTGTCTACTTAATTAATAAGGGCTCAAGTAGGAGCGCCTGAATAAACTGCAACTTTAGGGAGACCAAGACTCAGTTGCACGTTTTTCCAAATCCTGTTGAGACATAAGTCCTTTAATCTTTGATATATATTCTTGAGCTGATGGAAGTCAGACTTTTTATTTATTTTTGTATATTATTTCTGAGCCTTTATTTGATAGTTACAAAACAATTAATTCAGTTTAGTTTTTGTTTAATTGAAGACAATTCTGGCATCGTTGATTTGTTCAGTGCATTTACTCAGAGCTTGTATTTGGCCATAGTCCCCTGCATAATTATAACATATTTTGTTGTTTTCCATAATCTGAGCCAGTGGGAGTATGTACTTTATTCATTAGGATCCCCATTAGTTGGCACGTGAATACCTGTTAGTATTTACTGGCGCTCATACAATAAACAGGAAAAACATAACATTTGTCCTTACAGTAAAAAAAAAAGAAAAAGAAATACAGGACACCTGATCTCACCAGTGGGAGAGACGAAACAATAAATCACATCAGAGTAAAAAAAGAAGAAAAAATAAATCAAAAACAACAAAGATTAAAAGTTGGGACAGATATCACAAAATCAAAACTGTATAAAATACATCCAAAAAACAAAAGAAGAAGATTTTACAGTTTTGGCCATATGAAGTGGTAGGCTTTTCCATTCAACTATTGTTGATTTCAGCGGATGGAGTGACAAGACGGCCCTGAGTTGCTGTATTTCTTAGCTTTGACTGAAGTCTTAAGTTGATCCTCTGGTAACACCTTCTCATTTGTGTTTGTTCAGGACATGGTGTATACAGTGGCCATGGGGGGTAACTACCTGCTGAATATTGGGCCCACGGCGGATGGTATGATTGCGCCTGCGTTTGAGGAGAGACTGAGGGGACTTGGTGCCTGGCTGAGAACCAATGGGGAGGCCATCTACGCTTCCAAGCCCTGGAGGGTCCAGACCGAAAACTCCACTGTGACAATCTGGTGAGAGATGATGCATTAGCAAAGAGCATGAACAACAACGGCATGGAGAGTCTTTGAAGGATAAGGCAGAATATGTCAGCATACTGTACCATAGCAGCCTATGAAAAAGTACAAGACAGTGGCTTTGGCCTGCATAATTCATCGTTGTGATGAACTTGAGCGTTGTAATCTTTCCAGGAAACAACTTTATCATGTGCCTGAGAACGACAATAAGAAAGTAATCACAGAAAACTCCAGCCTTATCCTTTAATATTTTACCTTTTAAATGTTCTCTGAGGGAAGTTATATGAAGGGTAATATGAGTGTTTTTGTCAAATAAAAAAAGATCAATGTTAAACTTGAACTAAAATGTGAAAACAATGTGACTGCCAAACGCTGCCTGCAAGGCTCTTGGTGGGCTGTTTGTAACTACCGTTTTGCTCTCCTACACAGGTACACGGCTAAGAACAGTACCGTCTACGCGACGATGATAGGGTGGCCATCCAAACCGCTGCTTAAACTTTCAACTCCCAAGACATCTGGGGTTACCCAAGTAAATATTGAAATTCATACAAATGTAGTATATAATTCATAAAATTCCCTCTGCATCTTGAACATTTTTATATTTTTATTGTCATGTGTTTTATGCCCATAGGTTACCCTTTTGGACTATCCTAGCATGGCATTGAAGTGGGCACCATTGACACAAACAAGTGGATTAGTGGTCATGTTGCCCTCAATGCCAGTACAACCTGGCAACGCCTGGACTCTGAAGCTAGAGGGAGTTGCCTAGCAACTGGAGAATCGGCCTGAGACCATGAATGTTAAGGGGGACAGACATTAATTATACAGTTTAGACTATGAACTTCTATGAAATTTTATGAACTTGTATAAAATGATTTAAATCTCAGGGTCAGATTGAATACTGTATGTAACACTTTTAGAACTGTTGAGAACTATTGTCGCATCACAAGTTTACACGAGGTATAAAAAATGTTTAGTCTTTTTGTCAAGTCAGGTTGTTTTCTGGGATCTTATGACCTTTGATGAGTATATGCAGTTTAAACTTTCCCTCATAAAGGTGTTTTTGTTTGTTTGTTTTTTTACTTTCTTAACATTTTTACCTTTTTCACATGTGTATAAATGGAAAATAAAGGAGAATCGAATCTAAGAGTACTGGAATGATAATGGGACATGACTGGGATAATGTTGTAACATACAGCAGCCTACTGGTCATGTTTGAATAAAATAATCTTAATACAAATGGTCACAGCCCTATCTATTAGTTAGGGCACATAATATTCTTGAAATACCGTAGTTTTAGCCCATGCAGACACCCGTGTGTGTGTGTGTCTGTCTTTCTGTCTTACACACACACACCCACACACACACATACACACTGTTGTTTGCACATCAGAGATGCTATATTATGTGGATTTGTCTTAATTGAATTGGCATGAATAAAAATGTGGTGCAGCCGTGCAGGATATAGCAAATTAGTGTGGTTGCCCATTCAGGGCAACCAGACAATAGTACTTGTTCACATTTGTTTTTCAATATTCATTGTCTACCTTAATTGGCATTTTATGCACAAACCGATTTGGTCTAAAATGCGAATTACTTGTTTTTTATTATTATTATTAATTATTATTATTACTTTATTAGCAGTTTGCAAAGGAAAATACAGTTAGATACTAGGTCCACTAATAGTTCAATTTAACTCAAGAAAGCGTTTTCATTGGGGTCTTGTACTCATTTCATTGACAAATATTAATAATTGCTTGCCTACTGCTTGCTTGTCAATACATAATATAAACTCCACAATAGAATAACTTCTTGCTTGCTTGAATATGGACTTGAACAAAACATCACGTCACATTATGTCCCTTTAAAAAGGAGCAGCCCCTGGCTGCAGCCACTAGGGGCTGTGGAGGAGTCTTGTTAAAAAGGCACAGTCATGTGATCTGAAAAGTTTAACAAAGCAGTCATGTGATCAGTCACGTGACGAGAAATATGACTTCCTCCTATCCAAATGTTTTGGTCAGTAGAGCTAACATTACCAGATTACCTCTATGAGAGATAAGGGCGTTGGATAAGTGGCGTAAACACTTCCAAGCTATGAAGATCAAGATGTTCACAATCACATCGAATGCTGTGTTCATCTTTGTAATCAGTGCAGTTGCGACAGAGGCGCGGTACACAGCGGACTGGAGCAGTTTGGATGCCAGACCCCTGCCTTCATGGTACGACGAGTCCAAATTTGGCATTTTCATCCACTGGGGAGTGTTCTCTGTGCCCGGGTTTGGCAGCGAGTGGTTCTGGTGGCACTGGCAGGGCCAGAGCCCCCCCGACCCCAAGTGTGTGAGCTTCATGACACACAACTACCCCCCTGGATTCACTTACCCGCAGTTCGCGCCCCAGTTCCATGCCCAGTTCTTTGATCCAGACCAGTGGGCAGATATATTCAAGGCTTCAGGTGCCAGGTGAGCCTTTCATTTGTGCATTGTGCACTGTCTGTCCTACACTGAGAGTGTACAAATGTAACCAAATGGACCCATAGGATGTGTACACTCTGAGTTACAAATGGATAATTGAGTATTTTACTGTGTAAAGGCAACCTAGCTATTTTTTCCAGTGGTGGAAAAAGTACTCACATTTCGTAAAGTATCAATACTGCAATGTAGAAAATAGAAATGTTCTGTTACAAGTAAGTCCAGAATTCAAAATGTACTTGAGTAAAAGTACAAAGATATTGATGTCATAATGTACTTAAAGTACCAAAAGTAGAAAGTACTCATTATGCAGAATGTCCCATTACAAGTTTTCAAATGTATAACAATCTTTTGAAAATAGCAGAGCTACAAGCTCACAAGATTGTAGATCATCTATTTTCAACTGGCCTGGGAGTGTACAAATGTAACCAAATGAACCCATAGAATTTGTACACTTTCAGAGTTACAAATGGATTGTGTATGAGTATTTTACTGCGTAATGCAGCCTATTTAATTATAATACTATTTATTATGTCAGGTATGTCGTCTTGACTGCCAAACACCACGAGGGTTTTACCAACTGGGAATCTCCAAACTCATGGAACTGGAATTCTGTTGACACCGGACCACACAGAGATCTGGTGGGAGATTTGGGAGAGTCTGTACGCAACAGGTGAGATGGCAGAAGAATCCATTCCACATGGCCACACTTAATAAAGGTCTATTAAACGGAGCCAGGCATTTAGCTGGGTGTCTTTTATTCAGGATATATAATGTTAAAAGGGTTTTAATTATAATATTGAGTCTTAAAATACTAACCACATTCACTGACAGGTGGTGAAATGTGTAACGTCTCATGCATGTTCAATCTCACATGGTTCTTCTGAGTAAGGGCCGATGCTTACTCTACTTTTAGAGACGAATTTATTTCGGTTCGGTTCTGTCTAAATTACAATATGACGTCAGTCAGAGGTTTAGGGGGTGGACACCGTCATTAATTCAACTGTTTGGTGCTGCCGAGATTTTGTGACTCCCCGAACCCATCCGAAATAAATTTGGCTCTAAAAGTGGAGCCCTACGCCTTTACAGGTCAGTTCCATTGCTGTCCACTCTCTGTTAGTTAAGGTGTCGTAAATGTCACCCAAAGGAGGAACCTTGAGTGAACATGCATGCTTGTGCTGTGCACAGGCATTATTATGCAGGAGTCCAGCTCAGTGGCCTTGTGGTTAGAGTGTCCGCCCTGAGACTGGGAGATCGGGGGTTCGATTCCCCGGTCGGGTCATACCAAAGACTGTAAAAACGGGACCCAATGCCTCCCTGCTTGGCACTCAGCATCAAGGGTTGGATTGGGGGTGGCTGATCACCATTACTGATTCCCGAGCGCAGCACGGCTGCAGCTCATCACCGCTCCAAGAGATGGGTCAAAGGCGGAGAACACATTTCAAATCACAGCAATGTGTCTGACAAATAAATAAATAATTATTATAGAGTCAGGACATGTATGTGGATCATGTTTTTTTTTTCTTCTCTCCATTGGTTTGGGAGACCCTTTTTTCCCTTTCAACTTAGCACACCTAGTGACAGAACATAACAGGAGGACATGATAAACATCTATGCAAGTGCTGAAAACAACTCTTGTTAATTGTGATGAAAACCAGCACAATTTGGTAGTGAATGTTGAATTATTCTATGTTTTTGGGGACCGTGGCGTGGACGCCCAACTTGAAACCGTGACAATCACGGACAAATGGGACATCTGGTATTCTTTCTGAGTGGATCTCTGTTCTCCAGATGTTCCCTAGTCCGGGTGTGACCGAAACATGTCACAGCTCCACTTGTCTGGCTTTGTTCAGCTGGCTCCTGTTCAGCAGTTTACCACAGATTTGCATAGCGAAAGCCAGATTCTTTGGTCTGGGTAGACCACTGATTATGGCGATTAACATTGTTTTGAGTTGACTGATAATTGAACAAGCAAACAAGTAAATAATACACACATGAACTGAACTTTGTTTTGTTTTATTTAACCACTTAACTGCATTGTTTTACATTTTTCAAACATGGCTGATCTACAAGCTTACAATGTGACACATTGATTCATTCATTTACACTTTGTAACCTGGTAGATCTGCGTTTCTTTTTTCTTTTTTTTATGAAAAGTTTGATAATTCTTAAACTCTTGAAACGTAACAAATAGGGACGCCAGGGTGAAAGTGGTTAGATATCTGGCTCTAATGTATACTCTGCTCAGTTGAGGACTTTTCAGTGAACTTCGTATATCAGACAATTATGTTTCTGATCATCTCTAGGTCCTTGCACTATGGACTCTACAACTCCTTGTACGAGTGGTTCCATCCCCTCTACCTGTCTGACAAGAAGAATGGCTTCAAAACACAAGAGTTTGTACGGAATAAACTGCTGCCAGAACTTTACAACATGGTTGTGAGGTATTTAACGCTATGATTTTATAATATCAAAGTTCATCGCAATGATTTTTTTTACAATTACTGATACAATATTGTGTGAGTGTGAGAGATCTGTGTGTGACATGTGCAGGCATCCCCTCCTATGGAGTATTTTGTGTGAGAGTTTAAGGACTGAATTGTGTGGGTGAAGAATATGCATCCCAAAACTAATAAATAGTATGGAGCACTTTGTGTGTTGCAGCCAGGAATTTTACAGAACCTCTGTTGAACCTTCTCTCTGTCCGTTGTTCTACAGGTACAGGCCTGAGCTGATCTGGTCTGATGGGGACTGGGAAGCTCCAGACACCTACTGGAACTCCACCGATTTCCTGGCCTGGCTTTACAATGACAGTCCTGTTAAAGTGAGCATCTCTCTAATCCAACCATATAAAGCTTTTTGTTTTACCCGTTTATGCCAATGAATTCCTCCCCGCACATTTCTTGGCCACTTCTACCTGCCTGTGAGGAGCCCCAACCAGGAGGACATAATCGCCTCTGTCCCGTTCAACGGGCCCCGCCCCCAGCCTGTTGCTTCTTGTTTAATCAAGAAGCGATAAAAAAAAGAAAGAAAAGAAAGTGCGGTCAACCATAGAGTTAAAGTGACTAACATGAAGATTTCGGAGAAGCAGAAACAAAAGATACTTCACACACAAACCCCTGGCCTGCAGACAGAGCTTGAGGCACACAAACACATTTACCTGTTCACAAACAATTTATTACTTAGGAATTATGTTCAATATGAGCGGGTGGCTTAAAAGGGCCATTGTGGGTGTTTTTGTACAACTATATGATACATACAATACATGGACCACAGGTCTATTTGGTTCCATCTGTACCTTTGCAGAGTTCAATTACGGATCGTGCCAAAAAGGTTCGCTAATATGGGGTTGTGAGATCAAAAATATTTGAAACACCCTGATATAGCCTATTGGATTTGGTAGTGGCCTATTGGGCAGGTACTAGGGCACCGCCCAAGCATATAAACTCTTGGCAGGCAGACCCAGATTAGAATGTGTAGACCTACATAGTATTATCATAAGTCATTGTCGTCCAGTATAGGCCTATATTAGTTTCCATATTGAACTATATAAATAAATGCCCACTTATTGACATTCCAGGACAGTGTTGTGACCAATGACCGCTGGGGGGCAGGCTGCGCTTGCAAGCACGGCGGCTACTACAACTGTGAAGATAAGTACACACCGGGGCAGCTGCCGAAGCACAAGTGGGAGAAGTGTACGTCTGTGGACACTTCATCCTGGGGCTACCGTAGAACCATGCAGATGGCTGACTTAATGGATCTACACACCATCATAGAGGTGAGGAAGGACATGATATGGTTAGTTGGTGTGAAACATGAGGCTAAATTCTAAATCTGTCCACCAGAGGGTGCTGAAAACATGGCTTAAGAAGGTACACCTCTAGACTTGCCTTGTTACCGCCAGTGGTGGAAAAAGTACTCAAAATGTTAACTTAAGTAAAAGTATCAATACTGCAATATTAAAATACTTGGTTATAAGTAAAAGTCTGGGATTTAAAATGCACTTGAGTAAAAGTACCAAAAGTATTGGCATCAAAATGTATTTAAAATACCAAAAGTACTCATTATGCAGAATGTCCCAATTCAAGTTTTCAAATGTATAAGAATCATTTGAAAATAGCATCATAAACATCATAAAACATTGTCCAGTGTTTTATGATTCTTTTTAGATCGGCTATTTTCAAATGGCCGAAATGGAATCGGTCTACAAAGTAAATACTAAAATGTTCAAATAAATGTAATTGGGTAAAAGTACAATATTTGGATCCGAGATGTATTGGAGTAGAAGTATTGGAAATTGTAAATACTCAAGCAAAGTGCAAATACCTCAAGATTGTGCTTAAGTAAATTTACTTCGTTAATTCATACCGCTGCTTACCACTGAATGCATCATAACACCTTGATCTTGGTATCATCAGTGTCAGGAGACCTTTCGCGTCATCTCAAGTCAGACAGACGATGACCATCAGTAATGAAACGGTTACGTGATCAATGTGGGTTCTTCTCGTTTTCCGGGGACTGACCAGACTGACCGGTCTTCCTCCCTGCACAGGATCTAGTTCGCACTGTGGCTCTGGGAGGCAACTACCTTCTGAATGTGGGGCCCACACCTGATGGCATGATCCCTCCGCTGTTTGAAGAGAGGCTCAGGGGAGTGGGCGACTGGCTCCAGCTCAACGGAGAGGCCATCTACTCGTCCAAGCCCTGGAGGGTCCAGGCAGAGAATAAAACTCTGCCAGTATGGTAAGAGTAAACGCCGCAGTGCTAGTCTTACTTCTTGGCCTTTTCAGAATGAATCATTTAACTGTGTTCATTTTATTATTTTATGTTTTAACTATTGAAAAATAGTAGATATACAAGCTCGAGCTTGTAGATCTGCTATTTTTGAAAAATCATGAACATTTTTGAATCCTTCTAAGGTTTTTTTAAAAAAACAAACCTATGTCTATGTAAGTGGTTCTCAAACCTTTTCATGTGACTGACCCCCAAAATGATATGTATTTGGCCACGGACCCCCATCTCAAAATATTTAGTCCCAGGGATCACCCAGAAGCAAAATATGAGTTACAAACGTTCGCTTTAAAAATACATACAGTATATTCAAAGATTTGCACACATTTTCACAACTTTAAAAAAAATAGCAGATCTAGCTTGTATATCTGCTATTTTTTCCAATAGTTAACGCATTAAATAATTCTAGGCCTAAATGGCTTAATTCAGTGAATTCCCCTGTAAATGTTGTCTGGTTGTCAACAGCGCTGATGGCTTGTTTTAATGATTGTGTCAAATAAATGAAGGCTGAGTTTGTAAATTCACTCGTGTAAATTCATTCTCATTTGTGAAAATGTTCCCGACCCTACCACGCTCTGATTCCAGAGCAGTGCTTCTGTGGATTCATGAAAAGCAATCATACTGACAAGTTGCTTTGAACATTTTCACAGTTGTGAGCAGCACAGAACATAATTAGTGATTAATTAATTAATTAGAAAGCAGAGTGATTGATTAACTCTTACTTTGCCTATCCCGGACTAGTTCGGCTTTATTTCGGCCTTTTTATCGTCTGGGGTGCCTATCCCGAACTAGTTCGGCTTTTTATTAAAAAAAGAAAAAGCATCCAGAGGCCTTACCGAAGCACCGGGCTAAATTTTCGAGCCGGCAGCCGGCCGCAATCTGTTTACATTGGCCCGCGAGAGCGTCGCGCCGCCGATATTTGCCGTCCACTCCAATGCAATCCAGGATCTTTAGAGCTCATTTTCTCTGTTCCATGCATATCCATGAGGTGTGCAAGGTTTAATCACGGCTAAATCGCCGAAAATAGGGCTTCTAAAATGCTTGGTAGCCAATAGCTAACTTCAAGCTAACTTCATCCTGTTCCTGTTCATGACACAAAGGAAAGTGTTCAGGCGCGTCATGGCTGCGCATGGCTTGTGCATACAGCGTATGTCTATGGTGGATTCTCTGGCCATTGGGCGCCCTCTAGTGGAGATTCCTGGCACTGGATGAGTTAAACATTGATGTTACTGTACAATTCTTGCCTCTGTCGTTCTAGGTATACTTCCAAAGGTGCCACTGTTTATGCCACCATCACAACCAAGCCTCCCCTGTCTACATTGCATCTGCTTGAACCTCGCACGTCCGGGTCCACCAAAGTAAGTACATTTGTGACATTGTTTTTGGGTGTTGAGTGGTTGGCTTCACACTATACATTCTTGACATGTCCTCTAAAGTGTGTTTGTTTTTTGTTTTTGGTAATAGAAGAACAAACGTAATGCTTGTTAGTTATTCTATGTCATTTTTTTATATAGAGACTTGCATGATCTTATAAAATTACAATAAATTCCCAATTTATTTCTTAAGTGCCCCCCTTCCCAAAACAAACAAACAAACAGAACACCACCCATCTGAAAACAAACACCTTTTCCCCTATAAAAGCTTCAGTGTGAAGCCTTTAGAATAGATGAAGAATCCAATTTGTTCATTCTTAAAGATGGGGGTGCCATGATTTTTTTTTTCAACCCTAAAACATCATTATCATGTATTATGATTATACTAGGAGGAAGATCTTTTCCAAAAAAGTGTACAGAAAGTGTTAGAATTATGTTTCTATGTGGCCACACCCACCAGTTCATTGAGTATGCCTGGTTGTCAGGTGGGTGGTGACCCAGCTGAAGTTAGCCACACCCACAGTGTTAGGTGTATAGAGACACACGGGCTCCTACAAATTCACGCCCACAATTGAAACAGCGGCCCCACTTCGGGTAAGGGAGAATGGTGCACTGCAAACCAGCCCATAGAAAGTCATTGCAATTCAGCTGTTGTTAGCCTAATATTAAAATAATCCTACACGAACTGCAGACTATCTTGATTTAAATAAAAATATGTTTCCAGATGTATGGCCTGACCCTGACAACATATCTTCTTGTTTGCTAAATACATGATGTGTGTCACGTTTAATTTGCCACTTGAATGGGTTACCCATAATGTTAACAGAGAAGAGGGGAAACGGCAGAGAGAAAACCTGTCGCTTTTCAGTGACATCACTGTCTTTACTGCTGTGCGTTTAAGAGCGCCGACTTTGAAGATCCCGGACCTTTTCAACTACAGAGTGATTTCTCCAGATTAGTATTGATCCAAAAATAACCTGCAAGACTCCGTTTGGAAGAAGCGAGATGCGACCATTTTCCAAAAATAAACAGCCTAATTATACATGAGAGACGAGCGTATCTGGGTATAGAAAACCTCAAGGGATGCATCCATGACGTTTGTACCATGCGACCACCTAAACTTAAGATTTCCAATGCTAGCACTTTTGACTCACAGATGAAGTATATTAAAGTATATTGTAGGTATTGTGTCAAGATGACAGATATGCCACTTTAAAAAGGCAAAATTAAACTCATGTGACACTTTATTAGAACACAAAAAAAATCGCTATGGACTCAGTAGTCAACCACTGAAATTATGATATTTCACGATGCCTCTCATTGGGATTGCATTGGCAGCTGCAGTTCACCGTTCATCCTTACCCGAAGTGGGGTCGCTATCACAATAGGGCGGCCATATTTGTAGGAGCCCGTGTGTCTCTATGCCTGGTTGTCAGGTGGGTGGTGACCCAGCTGAAGTTAGCCACACCCACAGTGTTAGGTGTATGGTAAAATGGGAGGGGTTGATTTTATGATGTCATTAAATCAGAGTCGATTGGGCCTTTTGACTCGGAGGCTTTCAGCTTTCAGGAAGAAACCAAAAATACACAGGGAGGCAAATTTGCACATTATAACCACGCCGATGGTCTATTAGATTAATTAATGTTAACTCCATAGACACTTACAAAACAGAAAAAGTACAAAACTATGGCACCACCTCTTTAAGTGATTTGCTGAGGTACTAGAATATTGATCTTTTACCTCGCCCCTCAGGTGACACTCTTGGGGAACCCTGGGCCTTTGCCATGGTCCCCGATCTCACCTAGCGCTGGCCTGATTGTCCTGCTCCCTGAGCTGCCCTACACTCCTGGCCAAGCTTGGACACTCAAACTGGACGGGGTTCTGTGAGCTTCAGGGACCCGATGTCATCATACATTGCATAGGTGGGCATTGAGAACAGATTTCTCCAAGTGTGATTTGCTTGGAATTTAATATAAGGTGGAATTAGCATCGATTGCCTTGGGTTGATGGGAGACGTGTATTTTCAATCAATGCTGGGTCATTGTAACATAATAAACATCATGAGATTTTTGCACTTAGTATTTCGTGTGGCAAGAAAAGAATGGAACACTTCTTTTTGATGATTTTACAATCTGTGCCAACTGCCAAGTGTGGAGAGTGAAGCCTTGTTTCCTCCTAGAGTCAACAATGGCACAGAGTTTTATTTGGGCTTTGTTTTAAAGAGTGATTTTGAATGGAATGTCATGTTTATTGTTCTGTTTTTTAAGACTCGCTATCGCTGCTTGTCATTGTCAGCCACTGAATTGCATCATATTGCAAGCAATTTTTATTTTTTATAATTGATAACATAATTAACTATTTTTGTACAGAATGACAAGACCGCAATAAAAATGCATTTCCTACTGGGACATGTTGTAGTTATTAAAGGACCACTTTGTCCATCTTCAACATTATCATTGAATAATTGGTCCTATTATTCTCATTATAAGATGGCACCATTTCCGTCTCAATGGTGGGCTGTGGACAGTTCAGAAACCTGCCTAGTGCCTACCAATGACAACAGATAAGGGGATTCCAAGGTAATGGAAACTACAGTCTCCAGCAAAGTTGTCATGCTGAAACTCACTTGCTGAAAAATTAAAAATAAAATAAATCTATAGATGTCATTAGTGGGCTTGATTCTGGGGGGGGGGGGGGTTGGACTCCCCAAGGTCCTATTAAAAAGTTGATGTCAAGCCCTGGGGGTGGTTTGGGCTAAGAGATGCAAGTCTTGAGTGATAGGGTAGCGATCTATCTATCGGACTCTCAGCAGCACAGATATTCCATAATCGAATCCTAGGCTGTTCTACAACAGTTCAAGTATCAAATCAATCAAAGTATAGTGTGGACATGTATGCTTAAGACTTTTACTTTGAAATAATTTGACTTTAATAGCATGGCTGCATCCTGCATGCATGGATACCATTTCAGCCATTAAAACGGCGAATCAAATGTATGTGTACATAAATCGATTTGATGACTGAAGCAAAGTAAGACACATTTGTAATAATGACCAGTTAAGTGAAACTAAAGTGTCATTAACCAATGGAATCCTAGCGTTCCCAGAATGGGACAAACATTCTGTCAGCAAAGAGATTTGGTCCTAGTATAGAGCCCTGTGGGACTTCACTCAACTATATAGCACTGGTTCCCAAACAGTAGGTCGGGACCAATTTGTGGGTCACAGATGTGGCACGACGCAAGTATAAATCCCATTTCTTTTCCTATATTAAAAAAATATGAGGATTTCAAAAGATATATTTTAAAATAATGATTTCTTTTATAAGTTTATACATTTTAAAACAAATCTAAGAAGTGCCATTAATACTTTTTTCCCCCCTTTTTTTGTGAAAATAGCCGATCTACAAGCTTGCAATGCGGCTCGACGTGTGCTTGTAAATCTGGCATTTTCACCATGAAAAGTAAAGGGCTTAAGAGGTTAAAATATGTGAATACAACCCAAGTTTTTTGGTGTGCTCACAAAGACAATGTGAAAATATACCTGGCGAATAAAATGATTCTTGTTCGTTGGGAGTCAGGGAATCCACACAAAGGAAGACAAAAGATACACGTCACCAGGTGTTTAACTCGCTAAAAATAGCTTTATAATAATCATTAATAGTAATAATAATAATAGCCATTAGAAAATGTTTTGACAACGTTGACAGTGTTACATTCTGTGTTGGGAGGGCTAAACCACAGTCACAGTGTACCATCTCTCTGGACTTCAGCGCTAGCAGACGTGCTCCTGACACATCTAGATCCATAAACCTATGAGGATCAATGAATAAAATCTGTATGTACAAATTAAAACCACAACACAACAAATGGAATCATATGATTTTCTTTTCTTTTTTTTCTTCTCCCCCCAACATCACACACTGTGCGACACCCGTGAACATTGCTCAGCGCACGTTCAGACCACAGCCGGTTTCTTTAAAATACCACGGGTGTTTACATGCATCTGCATTGTATATCCATCTGTGTGCATTACACAAAACAACACAATGTGTTTTCTATGGTATCACTATTGCTATATATGCTCCGGTCAATCCACTTCCAAGAGGGGAAGGGGAAGAGTCGAAGAGAATTGTATGTACAATGTTCAATATTGGCACTGAATCAAATGCATGATGTGTATAAATGCAACATGAAGGAAGAATATGCAGACAGACATAAAAGCTTGCTGTGTTAAACCCGTCTGCTTAAGAACTCTTGTGTTCGGTGACCAAAGGACAAGAAATAGAGAAAAGAGAATCTGGAGGGTAGGGGGAACTATTTCTTTTTGCTACACCATATAGGACCATCAAAGGGGTTTGTCTGTTTGCTTCTTTAGATAAAAGAAAAAGGAAAGCATAGCGCAAGAGCTCTGAGTGAGACAGCTGTATGGATTTGCTCTTGTGACTGGATCATCCAGTCTGTCCCATCTCTTCAACGGTCTCTCACACATCTAAAGGAGACAGGAGTGTCCATCGGGGACCATGTAGAAACGTATCAACCCCAGAGCTGTTGTCAGTATTCTCTACCCCATATTAGCAGCAATAAAACACATCATTATTGTCAGGTCAGATGAGTAGTTCTTTTTCTTTTCCATTTATTGTACATGATTCTTACCCTCGGGTACAAAGCAATGTTAGCCCCCTGCCATCATTGAAATGTCAACACTATAATAATGACAGCGATGATGTTGTAATGACAATAATCCTACTAATAATCCCACTAATTGTAATAATATTACACGTAATTTTGAGCAACATCTGTTGGCATCGGGTATTTACATGTTTGTAAACGTGACGGTAGCAGGGTAGGTTTGTACAGTGGTTCCCTGTATGTCTACTGCAGAGCTGTGGAGCAGGTCATCAAAGTCACAGTGCAATTACACACACACACACACACACACACACACACACACACACACACACACACAGGCTACAGTTGACCTTTCACCTCAGCCACGGCTAGACCCTAAGTGCTCCTTTAAAGACTCTGAAAATGGCTACGAGTGATACTGCGCTCTAGGTGATGTGATGCTCAAGGGATCTTCAACATTCTGTTGCGTTGGAACTTCTCCTGTCCTGTCCAGGTCTCCAGGGTCCGTAGTTGTGTGGTGTTCAAGAATCCCCTGAGGACAGAGGCTGGGGTCGGGGTTGGAGACACCGCTGCTACAAACTGAGGTACTTGGAGTTGGATTGTCCATCTACTATACAGCAACTGTTCATGTGTGGTTTCAGAAAGAGGTTAAAGTGTTCATGTAGTCCATCTTGATGTGTTGGTTTAAGTGCCCGGGTGACACTTGTACAGGTTGCTGTTGTGATGGTTCTTCTAGGCTCCTATAATTGCACTGTGCAGTAGAGCCCGACCCGATGCCATATTTTTGGTTTGCGATGCCGATCCCAATTTTGGAGAGTCCCTAGCCCACCAATTACCCATGTTTTGTATCTACAAGATCTACTCACAAAGCGTCGCGACACAGCGTGATAGATTGGCTATGTTTTGAAAGATTTTAAACATGCTCGCCTGTAATGACATGCCCGAAATAGGGACACCAAGTGTAAAGTGTTTAAAAATCAGGACACATCAGCTGCATAATTGCCGATACAGATGTTGTCTAAGAAGTCAAATAAAGGCCCATATTTCTGGCTCTACTGTACAGTCACTGGACAAGTAACACGCTGAGCTCACTCTATGGCAATCACACCCACACCAACACAATACGTGTTTACAATGGACCTGTTTCAAGGCAAGATGGTTGGCTTTACACCACCACTCATCTAGTTAGTTACTCTGTGCGAAACAAAGAACAATAGAGGAAAAAAGTTAGTAATAGTTTGAGGAAAAGCAGCCCATGCTACTGCGGATAAACATCCAAAAAACGAGGCCTGTTTAGTTCCTGGCGTCGTCCCCACCCCCATAGGCAAACCTGCAAGGGAAAAAGAACTTGGCTTCCCTCTGCAGAAAAAAAGAAAAGCGTGTCCGTGTTGAGGTGCTTTTATAGGGGTGGCGTCCATTGTTCACTTCACAGTGGAGTAACAGTATAAAAGCAGATGTTTTGTGCTTTGTTTGATGAGGATCATGTCAAACACCACTGGGGATGCATTAAAACACCTGTTCTCCGGATGAAGTGTTTGGGGCAACGGAATTTAAAAGCCACAGAGTAAAAGATGAAGGGCAAACGCTGCTGTGCCCCATGTACCAGGGAGCAAGCCTCAAGGTTACTGCAAAATGAACATACTGTAGATGTTTGGTAGTTTTATCTTTTGTCCAGGCCAGCCTGTTTAGGTGGGAGGATGTCCAATCGATGTGTTGCTGCGATTAAAAGCACCAAGTCAAAACAATGATGGTTGTTTCATGGTGAGAATACAGTATCATCATCCTCAGAGGATATAGTCTCTCTTTTTTTTTTTACTCCTTTATATATTTGATTATGAAATAAAACCTGCTTTCTCGTGTCTTTGCTAAAAAATCAGGGAATGCACTGAGAGGAAATGTTTACAGGCTGCATCTGCTTTCCTGGTAATAGGTGGTTGAAAAAGAAAGAAAGATAGCCTCCAATCAATACATTTCGGAAAACATGCAGTGTTATTACAGTAGAAATCAGCCGATCATAATGTGTGTCGGTAATGGTGAGTAAGGAAAAGGCTGTATTCAATACAATAAAATACTTTTTCTTTAACAATATTCTACACAGACTTTGTTTTGTAATTTTATGTACAGGTCTGTATATTTACTGTATATAAACCATATTCCAAGAAAACCTCCTCACATAGCTGGTTAGGCACATGTAGTTGGTTCAGAAGAAGGGAGGAGGGGTTTGGGAAGAGGGGTTGGGATGGGGTTAAGGAGAGAATATAATATTTTCTCTTTTCTAGAACCATAAACAGAGAGGATATATAGTGATAGGCCTAAGTAGGATCATATTTGGCAAAGTGCACTCTTGCCAGTTATACCCTGTGAATGTGACCCAGCTTGCTCGCACATACTGCAGATATATTAGGAATCTCTTATAATTCACATGTACTGAGTCTGGATATGCTACACAAGTGTAGTATCACACAATACTATACTCTATCATAATAGGACTGTAGTATTTCACATCTGATATAGTATGTCTATTTTCTTTATGTTTATACATATACTGTACTCAATTGTGTCTACTAATCTAGAAATGTAGATTACATTATAAAATATACATCTCCCAGTAAAATATTTTCAATTTCTCAACACATTCCATCTCAAAGTTTAGAAAGGAAAAAAAGGTCATGCTAAAAGATTTGTCTCTTTGTTTTTTTACTTCTTCAAAATGGCTGACTTTGACTTCAGTATTCATTGGGCCTCATCTTAAAGTTATCTTTCCTCTCTCACAAGCAGCCCTTGGTAGTCACAAATGCCAGTGTACAAACAATTGCACTCCCAGACAAGCTTATACGCACGTACAAAAGGATGGAGAGGAAATTTCATCCATCTCTTTTTTTGACACAAATTTGCCAAACATAAGAGGGATCCTCCCCGAATATTTTAAAAACCATGCTACAATTTGTTAGGAGGAAACACCAGACAAAATGATGTGTTCTCACCTCAAAGCGAAAAAATAAATACAAGAGGGAAAATGGATCACGTCTTTCTTTTTTCTTTTTCGTTGAGCGAAAAACAATAGTTCCAATGCAACTGCAAATGTGCAGTGATCTCGGCCAAATAATCACCATTGTCCACCTTTCTTCTCCACTTTTTTAAGGGGGGCAAAATAAATGTACTTGAGATTTCTCATGACTCTGTGGCGAGGCGTTGGAGAATAGATTTGACTGTCACGGTTCCATACATTGAGATTAGATAGAGAGAGAGAGAGAGAGTCAATCACAGAGAGGGGGTGGAGGTGGAGGGGCACAGAGAGAGAGAGAGAGAGGGAGAGAGAGAGAAAGGCATTGGCATAACAAGGTACAAATCTTTGTTTTCTTTTACCTCGCAGAGGGATCATCCCTTTAGTCGGTAGTGTGTGAAATTGAGAGGATTGTATTGTGCACCTCTGGCGAGAGTCATGAATTTGAAGGGAGTTAGGCTGGTGGATTCGCCCAAGACTTTGGCAGCGCTGCTCTTGCTGTCTGCTCTATGGTCCATTTGGTGGACCTGCTTGGTCAGATGACCGATGAGGCCAAAAATATCTCGGCTTGGAATCCATCACTCCATCCATCTTCATTCTAAAAGCAGTGTAGGCTACTAGAGAGAAATTATGAAAAAGTATATATCATAGGAAAGAAAGAAAAAGGTAAGAAATGAATCTCTTTTCATGGCTATTGTGTCAGGATAATTGTTAGTTCCTGACAGGTGTAATTGTAATTGTTGTTGATGGTCTGTTTCCTCCTTTGACCACATGGGGGTGTTGTAGTCTCACAGTGAATAAGGGCTCCTTCTGTAAAGTCTTATAAAGCCACAAAGATTCAAGCCCTAAAATTCCCCCAGATCCCACCCCACAAACACTGCAACTTCAGAAAGAATATATAAAAAGCAAACGGCTCTGTGTATTTTGTCTGTGAAGCTCTCCGCCTGTGAGGGCTGTACTGCTACACTGCAAAGCTCCCTCTGGCAAACACGAGTGTGCACACTACACTATGTACAAACAGCACTCGCTTTCGTCGCATGGCCTTGACTGCTGAATACTGAGGACAAATGATGGTTCCATGGGATATGAGGAACGAGAGCTGAGATTGAGAATAAGAGAGGATGTGTGTATGTGTGGAGTGGAGTGGAGCTGTCCCATTTTTCTTCTGATTGATTGATTGAGTCTCGCGGCTGCTGTGGGTGGTATTTGCAATTGGTTAACTCTACATCGAAAACTGTCTTTGTGGATTGTCATCCATCTGAGTTTTAGGGTACTGTGTTGGTACTGAAAAAAAAAACCTTTGCAAACCACCCGATCCATCCTTCCTTGCTGATGGCACCACTGAAGCGTATGAATAAGTGTTATACTCACATAGAATAGCCGGCGGAAAATCTCAGCTATACGTAAAGAAAATATTCTGTTGTCAGTAGCATTCGTAGAGGATCCACCGGAAGTTATTCTCTCTCCTCTCTGCTCCCAAGAGATTTTGTGCCTGTTAAGCCCTTTATTTTCCAGTGAGAGAGAAGTGCTGCGAGAACACGCACAGGCATGCTACTACTGTCCCCTCCACTGACTGTTGTGAATTGAAATGATTCTCGCTTTCTTTCCACATACAATAAAATATAAAAGAAGGAATATACAGAAAGAGTGAAGTCTCAAATTGAAAACCATGAGCCCCCGCCTCGGATCCAGGCTTCTCTCTCATCCAGCCGGACGAGGGCTTGAGTTGTGTGTTCGTTCGTTCGCAGTGAGTAAATCGAAAAAGGCAGAGTGAAAGTGAATGAGTGACTACGGTGATATTAGCAGAACATTAAAAAGATCCCAAACATGGGCTCAGAGAAAGACAGTAATCAGTTTACATGTCAACTAACTGCGGAAAGGGGGCTTGGCAGAGACCCGAGAGGCTGCTGTGGGACAGCCCTGCTCAGAGTCGAGTCTGGGCCTCGGGGATGTAGATCTCGATGCTATCCGCACTCTCCGTGGCCGAGTTCTGTCGGAAGGAGGCAGTCCGCTTGGTCTGCAGCAGCCTGCGTCTGGCCTCTGTCCTCTGACGGTCCCCCAGATCAAGAGACTTCTCCCTGACTGGCAGCGTGCGGCCGCCCACGCGAGGGACCACCAAGCCCCCTGCCCCTCCTCCACCCCCTGCGTCGCCAACGCTGTCAGCCCGGAGGGTGCCGCTCACCCCCCCAGCTGGCTTCTTTGGTAAGGGAGGAGGAAGCTTCTTATCCTCCTAGGTGTGGTGGTGTAGTGGTGGCAGGGTGTGGTGCAGGGGGGGGGAACGCAGAGGACAGCGTGGAGGTACGACATCGGTTGGTACACGACAATGGTTTTGTGTGGGGTGAGTGAAGGAGGTCACGATTGGAAAGTGCAGGATGTAAGGGACAATGGAGAGAATGAGGGACACAACGGGCAACGTAGCAATGGGTAAAGAATTGAACGATCAACGTTTGTGAGTGTGAGGAGGCGTTTATATGTGACAAGGGCACAGGCAGGTTGCAGCATGGACAAACGAGTGGCACAATCAAAGAATCATCACAACAAAAAGTCCCACCATGCATTGCCATCAGGAGGATGCAAAATAAGGTTACAGCGGGAAAGAGGAGGATGAAGAGACGAAAGGCGAGGTAAAAGAAAAAAGAAGAAAAGAGAAACAAGTGTTAGTTATTGTTATGTTGTCAAATGACACAGTAAAAGAATTGCAATGGTTCAGTGTCTATTGTTTGTCAGAGCTTGATTCCAGTGTGTGTCACATATACAGTAGATTAGTTAGTAATGGAAAGACAATATCATTTGAATGCCAGCATTAAAGATAAATAACAATTTTCACAAAATATTAGGCAACATCTTTTGGGCTCCAAAGTCTTGTCGGGGCGGCTCAGGTCCTTTTGCCGTTCTGTAGTCTCACAGCCAGCGGCGGCTTGGAGGGCTGGACCACCTGTGCCACTCTCCTGCACACGGCCATCTTGGCTCGTGGGGAGTGCTGAAGGGAGACCAGGGCCGAGCAGACCCTCGGGCAGCTCACCTTCTTTTCAGGCGGCAGCCTCCAGCCGGAGTCCTTAAGCCTCTGGAGATCCTGGAACTTGATCCTGACGTCCTCCATGTTAAGCTGCAGCAGGTCCCAGAAGCCTGCGAGGTCCTGAGTGCTGGGCTGGGGGTAGGCAGATGGGTCCTGGACAGGCATAAGAGAGCGGAGGGGGGGGGGGGACCAAGTGAATAATCGTGGAAAAGGAGTGAAGAAAAGACAAGAGGAAACAAAGAAAGAAATTAGACAGGAAACCCGTTAAGCCAGGGGTCTTCAACAGGGGGTCCGGGACTCCTAGTTACTACAGGGGGTCCTTCAAATCTTTGCGTGATGGAAACCTTTTTTCTCCTTTTTTATATTAACCCTATATGAACCCTAACTAACGTCCATATTCTGAGAACTTTAGCTAAAAATAGCAGATCTACAAGCTCTCAACGCCTCACAGCGAGGCGTTGCAAGGCGTTGTGAGCTTGTAGATCGGCTATTTTCAGCAAAGAGGTTTGGTATAGAGAGGAAAAAGAGGGTAAAAAGAGCAGACTAAGTACTAAGTACAGAGTGAAAGGTCAAGTTTATTAAGTATTGACGGTTCAAGTGGTTAAATATCTGAAAACACAAATTGACATGAATCCAAAATACACTGATGATTGTGCTGTCAAACAATGAAACTATATGGAATCTATGAAAACGTTGTGGGGACCCTGCTTCATCTCTCTCTCTCAGCTAAGGGGTCCTTGGACTGAAAACGTTGAAGACCCCTGCATTAAGCTGTTTTGCGCCAGGGCTAATTCCATCCTCCATAATATGCATTGAATCTCTGCAAAGCCATTATGCTATTGACCA
This sequence comes from Nannobrachium achirus, assembly GCF_963921795.1. Lineage (NCBI taxonomy): Eukaryota > Metazoa > Chordata > Actinopteri > Myctophiformes > Myctophidae > Nannobrachium > Nannobrachium achirus. The sequence continues at coordinate 51,871,658 of NC_137819.1, read as the reverse complement.
TATTCACACAGTGGCCGTTTCGTGAATACATCACAGCAATTTGGCCGCTGTGTCAGTGTGGTCAATAGTCGTTACGTGATTTAGATGAAACAAATTATTTTGCGGCGGAAATCACGCATGCTCACCACGCTTTGCTGGCAAAGGCGGAAGAACTGTTGGACTTTTTGAGACATGAGCATCTGGGCACTGCCAACAGCGTTACGAATCAGCTCAAGAACTAAAGGAAAAGAGCAGGAAGTGGAAAGCACAGGAGAGAAGGAAGTAAGGGTCAGAAGCTGTAAATATAACTAACTTATGTATAATCGATTAGGGATGGGACGATATGAAAATGTCATATCACGATTATTGTGACAAAATGAAATCTCGATTTACGATATTATCACGATAATCAAAACCATTATCCTGGGGCGGAACATTTGCCGATCTACAAGCTCAGATCGAGCTTTTGGATCGGCTATTTTTTGGCAAAGACATTTGATAGAGGGTGCAAAAAAAGACTGTACGTATGTATATTATAAGTGCTTTTTACCAATAATAGAGGGTTTAAGTGATACCGGATATGCAGCTCGGCAAATAAAAGGTGAATTGATCCCAGTGCATGACGGAGGACGATATCACAATATATTAAATCTCCACGATACGATTATCACGATAAACGATAATATCGCTTATCGTCCCATCTCTAGAATCGATACATCAACCTCTCTCCCCCGACCTCTTGCCCATTACTCACTCTCCTCGGGCAGCTCGTTCTCCTCTGCCTCTCTCTCCATGCTCTGACACCATCCCTCCATCCTCTCCACCTCCGTCTGCAGCAGGCGCAGGAAGAACTCTCCGTCTCTCATGCAGGGGGAGGCACGGCCCGAGTCGGGCAGGCTCCGGGGTCCCTCCAGGGACGGCGTACCCGCCCAGGCCCGCTCGGAGGTGAGGGGCAAGGGGGAGTGGGCGCGAGGGGGCAGGTGGGGGATCTGGTGTGAGCGCGGGTCTGCCGGGCATGGCTCCGTGGAATAGCCACTCTGGATATAGTCCTGGTACAATACGAGAGAATAACAGAAAACGTGTCATTCATTGTCTGTTCACAGACTCGATATTTACACTGCGTGTTGTTATAAGACTTTTAAAATGTTACCAAACTTACCTGAATAACTAAGTCAATATTGGCTAAAGATAATGCAGTTAATAAGTCATGGATGTTTGATTTTTTTTTATAGCATTTTACTTTACTGCAGTACTAGGTGAAAGAATGGCTATCTAGAGCAAAGTTTAGAAATAAATAAATACAGTATAGTGACATTAATATAACTGGGTTCACTCAAGAGATCAAGCCCATTAATTAACACAGAGGACTCTTTGAACCTTGGATTTAAGTGTGTACGGTAGTTCTGAACATACAGTACCTCCCTGTAGGCCCACTGTCCCTGGGTGTGGACAGTCCGGTGGTACTCTGTGTACTGGCCAGCTGACTCAGGCTCCGAGGAGTGCCGCTGGAAGGAACAGCCGAACTGGAGGCTCTTGTCCTGTGTTGGTACAGTGATGCTGAGCCCCGGGAAGCCCTCGGGATCCAGGTCTGCCTGCACGCTAGCCGTTACGCTATTGGAGCGCTTGAACCGAGCCCGCCTAGTACAAGGACAGAGAGAGGAATGAGTCTCTCACAACACTAATAAGTCTTTATTTTCTATGAGTGATAACTGGTTTTCTGTGTGCCGCAAGTAGGCAAACTGGAATCAAGGAAGCCATTTTTTGATTGTTTTTATGTATTCGTTTTTGTTTTTAGTGTGGTTGACGTTGCAGGGAAACCAGACTATAGTACTTGTCTGACTTTATTCCATCCATCCATCTTTTCCCCCCAGATAAACTTTTCTTTGCCGCGCTACTCCTCCCACAGTTTTGGCACGCACTTGGGCCACATGTCAAATCGACCGTCTTTTCATCGGAAATTGATTGAATTCCTTGCATTTTGCTAAGAGATACGTTACATAGTTTAACTTACACATTTATTTGTGTATCCATTGACTTTAATTAAAATTACACTTTTCGGGCATTCCCAGATATGGGTTTAATATAGATGACATCAGGGATCTCCATATATGGTCATAAAAGGGACAAGGACGGAATGGTTAACACCGCTCAAATAGAGGAAAGGACTGACAGATACAGAGATATTTGCAAGTGTGACCTGCATCACGGCAACCACACTTGCCATCTCCAATTGCATCATTGCATGACACCTTTGTATGACACATTCGAAAGATTACAATCTGCATTTTCATAATGTATAAAAAACTGAAAAATGTACATGCCGTAATTACTATCAGTATCAGTTATCAGACTCTGCCACATTTGACCAAGTATAGTCACGTTTTTTTGTAAAAAAAAAAGAAAAAAAAAAGAAATGCCACTGCAACGATAACGAAACGTTTGCTTCTAAAATCCCATGATATGGATGACACAGCAGCGCGTTTGAAATGTCATGTTATTGGAAGGCGTGAAAAAAATAAAATGCCGTTGCGGCGAATACGAAACATTTGCTTGGGATCTTTTTCGTAAACCTACTAAAATCCCATGATTATGTATGACAAAGCAGTGCGTTTGAAATGTCACGTTCCTCGGCTCTAAGTTAGGCTCTTTCCCTCTTCCGCCTTCACCGTCTGATGAGGTGTGACTCATCGCACTGCTCTCACTCACTTTGTTTTCACTCTGGGTGTCACATTTCTCACCCCGCCTTCCCCCTCGACGGCTGCGTCGAACACTTTAACAAGAGCACAAGCAGGGACATGCTGGGCCCCTGATTCAGCCCGGGAAAAAGAGTTGGAGAGGCCCTCATTGCGCGCTATAGAGAGAGATCTCTCTCTATAGCGCTGCTGCTACTCAAAGATTTGTGACAAATTGACAAGCTAGTGGGCCAATTACATGAGTTATATTTCGTTGTTGTCGGGTGGAAAGCTTGTATGTCCAAAACCGTTTGTTTTGTATTTATCATTTTAAAAATGATTTAAACTAGTGAAAACAGCCGATCTACAAGCACACAACGCCTCGCACTGCGAGGCGTTGTGTGCTTGTAGATCGGCTGTTTTCACTACCTTTGTGTGAAGGCCTTGTATGATGAAGCAGGGCTTTGCTTTGCGAAAAAATTTACAAATATGAAACTTGGAGATACGAGGTTTCTGCCCGACAGTGACGATTTACTTTGTTGGCCGCCCAGCCGCCAAAATGGAACAAAACATTTTATTACTTATTTTTTCCTAATGGCCGGCCTGGACCGGCCGGGAATGAACCGGCCTTTCGGGAGTTGTCCCGCTTTTCCCAATGGCCAGCACGTCCCTGAGCACGAGCGCATGCTGGCGGAGGTGTGTGTGCACGCGCGTCTCTGTATACGCAGTGTGTGGACACATGCGTGTTATGTGTGAATGTGATATCTGCGGGTGATGCTGTGGATAGTTTTGGAGACAGACTGCGTGTACTTGTTAAAGTCATCATGTTGCGAATAGGAATTGCAGTTGTCATGGTTACAGTAGTCAGAAAGTGTGGGGAAAAAGTAGACATTTTTGGAACGGGTTCACTGAGCTCAAGTAGTTAACCACACTTAAACGCTATGTACTTTGCTGACCGGGGTCCCACGGGGGACGGTAAATGGCCTAGCAGTTTTTTTCGATGTACAACCTCAAAGTGCCTCAGTGCCAAACTTCTACTGCTAATCTAAGTCAGAGTTTCTCAACCCTTTCAGGCCGCGACCCCCAAAATAATCACATTTTAACTGGGAACCCTGACGAGCACTAAGAGTTGAGGCATTACATTTTGCATAAGACAGTTCTATTGTGAAAATAGCCGATCTACATGCTGTGAGCATGTATATATGTTAGCATGTATATCTGCTATTTTCACAATTTCTGCCTCTAATATTTGACAATTTGGCCAATGTTTAATATCTCATTTTAGAGGTATTAAAACGTCCTTAAATTGTCACTTTAGAAATGTACATAAACCCTCAATACACTTAAACTTTATGTTGGTGTGTAAGTTAATCATCTGGGGACCCCCCAACATAATTTGGGGACCCACAGGTTGAGAACCACTGATCCAAGTCAGAAAGCCTGTTTGGGCAAAGTATCTATTGCGCTTTGAGCTCCATAGTCCAGGCATTTCGGGCAGTATTTTGATGGAATCGTGCACTTTATGAAAGAAGCATGAAATTTGGCACACAGTTAGAACATGCCATATGGAGCCTTTTTGGCTATAGTGGCATCGCAGATTTGTCTTGGGAAACTTGTGGGAGCCAATTAAAGTTGGGCTCTCATAGACTTTACTATAGAGTAAAATAATACAAAAAAATAAATATGCTTTAAGTAGCATGTGAGGGGTCAAACTAGGTGTTTTTCGGGATTCTGAATCCAATGCAAACATTTGTTTTGCAGGAAAAACATTCCTTGGGCTAAAAACGGACCCCATAAAACTATGGTTTAGTGACGAGTCATCACTTTTCAAAGTTTTGTGGCGTCCGTTTCTTGGAAAGGAATGTGGAAACGATTATGACGATTATGCAAACGCTTGCATTGGATTCAGAATCCCAAAAAACACCTAGTTTGACCCCTCACATGCTACTCAAAGCATATTTATTTTTTGTATTATTTTACTCTATAGTAAAGTCTATGAGAGCATCTTTGATTGGCTCCCACGAGTTTCCCAAGACAAATCTACGATGCCCCTATACCCAAAAATATTCCATATGGCATGTTCTAACTGGGTGCCAAATGTCATGCTTCTTTCATAAAGTGCACGATTTTTGCCTGAAACGCTCGGACTACCAGTCAGTATTACTTATCAACCAGTAGGTGTCCTGCCTCAACACCAGGGTCTAAACTTCTCAATGAAAAAGTAGGGAGACGACTTCCAGATTCAAATAACATTTTGTTCATAAAAAAAAAAAAAAGATGGATTACAGCTTCCAATGAAGCAAAGCATGAGTTAAAAGACCTGAGTGTATGTTTTACAAGGGACGTGCAGAGAATGTTAGAGAGACAGGGGCTGACATTTCTAAAAGGGCCTTTTGGTGAAAATATCGAAACGCGTTGTGAGCTTGGAGGTCGGCTATTTTCAGTGCTTGATGATACCACACTGAACTAAGAATAATCAAATGAATACTGGAGATGTGGCGTAACGGCATGGATTTATACACAGAGAGGGCAATTCTTTCAACACAAAATGCTGCATTCAAGTTCAGGAGAGTTTGGACAAGGCAATTCTCTTGAATGCTGCCATCAGGTATGGCATAGAAATAGGGCATTTGCATTTCTTTCACCATAGTAAAAACTGCATTCATGGTCTGGAGAGGGCACATTTTATGTGTATGCTTTACAGTAGATGCTTGGTTTGTTCTTGGTTACCTCTTGTCTTCCTCCACTTGGACCCCTATGGAGTGCACCTCCCTGAGTGCTTTCCCCTCTGGGTCTGAGTCTGACAAGGTCTCTGAGCTGTCCACCTGGCATGAACACATAGAATACCAAAGAGTTGGCGCTCAGAGGAACACACTCTCACACACGAGACACGTGTCATTGAAATGTCAGAGCACACAAATTACCCAATCTTTTTTTTTTATTATGTAATGCAGGGGTCAGCAACCTTTTTGAGATGAAGTGCCATGTTTTTATTTTCTCAAGTGTCAGTGTGCCATGTCAACATAAATTTTAATGACAAATATTTTGATATATTTTGATTGGCAGGACATAACGAGCATTAAACCCAGAGCAATAATCCACCTATCTCCCCAACTCCCTCCCCAGTCAGAGTTCAACGTTTAACTTCATTTAATTGACCACGTTTAAAGAAAAAACTCATGACAAATATTTTAACATATTTTGATTGGCAGGACATTGTTATAACGATCATTAGACCCAGAGCAATAATCCACGGCACCTATCTCCCCCTCCCCAGTCAGAGTTCAGAGTTTTAATGAATGTAGAATTTTGTGCAAGATGTAATTTGCTATAAAATAGCTAACTTCATTTAATTGACCACGTTTAAAAAAAGAATAATGACAAATATTTTTACATAAGGTATTTCGATTGGCAGGACATTGTTATAACGATCATTAGACCGAGAGCAATAATCCATCTATCTCCCCGATGCCCTCCCCAGTCAGAGTTCAGAGTTTTAATGAATGTAGAATGTTGTGCAAGATGTAATTTGCGATAAATTATCTTAACTTCATTTAACTGACCACATTTAAAAAAGATTTGTTTTTAAAATAAAAATCCTCTCTCTCACACCTCTGCCAATGTGCCGGTGATCACCCTCCCCTGTGCCAATGTTGGCACCCGTGCCTAAGGTTGCCTACCCCTGATGTAATGGTACATTTTCAATGTGGAAAAGCTGCGTTTGGCCAACCACAGTCAAATTATATGTGTTAAAAGTGATAGTTCACCCTCAAAATCAGAGACTTGAATTCATGGATATTATTTTTTGTTTTTGTCGCATTCCTAAGCCAATAATTTCAGGAGACTCTTTGTGTCTCCATAGGGAACAAAGGAGACTATTTGTCTCCATAGGACACCACTGCTGGCCATCAAATGATTGGCTTAGGAATGTGACAAAAAACTAAAAATATCAAGTCTCCATGGGGTGAGTAATCGATAGAAAAAAAGTCATTTTGAGGGTGAACTCTCCCTTTAATGTATCCGTTTGCAACGTAATGTAGCCAAACAGACCGTTTGTACACTCTCTGAGATAAGTTAACACTGTGGATCAATTAAAAGTTGCAGTCGAGGGCAATTATAATACATTAAGTCATATTTATCTTATTAGCCAGGAATCCTTCTAAGGGCTTATGATAAAGACACTGATGAAGGCTTGTCTGGAGTCCATCACTAGTCTGTAGCTTCTAATAATCTGCACCTCACACACTACTATAGGAGTGTTCTCCGACAGATCATCAGGCTAACAACGATGCTTTGTTAACGTGAAGATCGGAGAGTGACGGCATCATGTAATGAGTTGGAATAGACATGCGCCCCATCCATGTCCCCTCTTCAGCGGTCTCACCTGAACGGCTATGGAGGGCCTCCACTTCCTGGCCCCTCTCCCATCCTCCTGCCCCGGCCCTCCGGCCTTGCTCAGCACCATGCTGCTCTGGGGCAGAGAGATGGACTTCCCCAGGCTGCCCCCGCCTGGCGCTCTGACGTCCCGCTCCCTGGCCGGCCTCGGGGGTCCCTCCAGCAGGCTGTCGGCCGAGCTGCTGTGCTTGGCCCTGACCCCCACGCCGGGGCCCCCTCCGTACGGCACCAGCTCCCGGGAGCCCCCCCTGCCGCCCGCGTCCAGGCTCTCCGCGGAGTTGCTGTGCTGCTTGGACCGGCCGGTGCCGACCGTGCCGGCGTAGAAGCCCCCCCTGGAGGAGGAGCGAGCGGACTGGCCCTCGTCCATGGAGGTGCTGTGCAGCTTGGGTCGCCCGGGGACCGGCGTGGGCTGCCCCGTGCTCTGGAAGTAGGCGTCCTGGGTGGACTCGGTGCTGCTCTGGGCCCGCACCGAGAGCGACGACTTGGACATGCGAGGTGGGAGTGGGGGAGGGGCGCCCTTGCGGTAGGGGAAGACTGTAGGTTCCGGGGCAGAGGGAAGAGACATAGTGATGTGGTATTAGTCCAAACGGTCAGTGTGCAAACATGGAATGGGGGCGGCGGGATAGAGAGGAAAGGAGAACAAAAGAACACGTTCAGACAACAAAACAAATTGTTTTGTTGTTTTTTTATTACTTATTGTTTTAAACAATAAGTAATAAAAAATTGAAAGTGTTACTTCCTTGGCCAAACATTACTTTTTTGATGCTGGATGTGCTTCAGGGAGTGGAGGAGAGACTGAGAGATGAAAGCGCTCATGAAGAAAAAGAAAAAAACCCTCCTCTGAGTGCATTTATGTCTTTTTCATCTTTTTTAAAGGATGTTATTTCCTGAAAAGAATCTCTCTCTCTCTCTCTCTCTCTCTCTCTCTCTCTCTCTCTCTCTCTCTCTCTCTCTCTCTCTCTCGACATATAATTAACAGTTTTCTTTTGATTAAATACATGTACAATTCTAGCGTTGTCATTCCCAACCCCCTTGTCTCGAAGCGATGCGATGAAACTTATCCAGAGAAGTTTCATAACTTCAACATGTTTGTGTGTGGGGGGAGGCGTGTGTATGCATTGGTGGGTGGTGGGATTGTACTCAGTGTGTGCATGTGTGAGGCAGATGGATGTATGACACTTCAGAGAGGCTTTAATAAATCTCCAGGGGACTTAGTGGTTTAAGCCATGAAAAATTAGTTCTGTAAGGCCCCACTGAGCACTGGAGAGCCTCTGCAGTCTCTCTGCAAACACACGCACGCACGCACGCACAGTCGCACACGCACACGCACACACACACACACACACACACACACACACACACACACACACACACACACACACACACACACACACCTAAAGAATAATCCACATGCATAGGCTAACACCAATGACGTGCACATATTCTTTTAATGTCTATTCTGCTATTTCTATCCATATTTCTGCCGTCTGTATTATACTTGCACTAAACACACGCACGCACGCACGCGCGCGCGCGCGCACACACACACACACACACACACACACACACACACACACACACACACACACACACACACACACACACACACACACACACACACACACAGTTCTCAGCAGATGTAAATGAGGTTTGACCAAGAGTCAGGAGGATCTGTGCACACGCATATATAAACCACAACCAACAAAAGGCAGTGTGGCAAGAAGAGCAATAGCAGAGAGAGAGAGAGAGAGAGAGAGAGAGAAGGGGGGGAGGATATCGAGGCCTAAGCTACAGTAGCAAGAGCTATTGAGCTATCATATCATCATAATCATGAGTGTTCCAGTCACTAATACTGAGTCAGAGGAGGCTAATACTCATGGGAGTGAGATGGAGAGATGACACAGAAAGATGAGATGCAGAGACAAGACGGGTGAGGGGGATAGATAGAAATGTTAGAGACGTACTGTAAGAGATGTGTATACTATATATACTCT
>NC_137819.1:51800118-51857618 GCF_963921795.1 Nannobrachium achirus | reverse complement strand
TTGCTGACCCCTGCATTAGATGATGCCACAGAAACTAACTATCACGGCACGGTTAGTTTGTATAAGTTATGTTAATGTTGCATTTTAATGCGTTTCATTGAAAGGTTTTGCCAAACATAGTACCTGAAGGACAAACTGATTCATGAACTAACTGAGCATACACACTGTAGACTCAAGACCCGAGTTTGCTAACATTTTAATGACTTTGTAGAAGCTATGAAGACAAATTCTGAATCTCAAAATAAAGAGATTAGTGAGAAAATGGTCTGTATGTACGATACAATAAACAACGTGTCAATGACATGTATTGACATTCTAGCCGTGCGTCTCCAAAAGGCTGTGGAGTCCAATCTCCCACACATGATCCACACACACGCACACGCACACGCGCACGCACACACACACACACACACACACACACAGACAGCTGCAGGGGTGCTGTGACTGTCCAACTGACTGCATTTTTAAAGGTCATAACTTAAAAGAGATGACTCAGCCTCGTCTCCCCATGGCCTTCCTCTATCTTATCTCTGTGTCTGACTGTTTCCTTCGTTGTCTCTCCTCTCTCTCTCTCTCTGCGACCATCTCCTTTATTATCTCATATCTACCCCCAAGCCTTGTTTTCTTTGCTAACTGTAGGCCTTTATATCTCACTCTTTCCCCCTCTATCTCTCTCTTTCTGTTGCCCTTTACTGTACTTCACAATCACCCTATATTCTCTCTTTTTTTTAACCATTCCTTACCAGAGAGATAGAGAGTACAGGAGGAGAGAAGAAGAGATGAAAGGAGAGAGTGGGAGAGGATTAGAGAGTGGAGAAGTGGAGAGTGTTGAGTCTTGTGCCCGCACTCTGAAAGTGTTGACACAAGAGGGGGAAAATACTCACACCGTTGACCACACTAATCCGGACCTGTGATTTCACTTTAACTCAATTTCTTCACCTCCACATGTATGAATCATTATGAATGACCCTGAATCCGTCTACTATAGGGTTTGGTTGAAACCATGAGACAGAATCCCTTTAAACAGATATAGAATTATTTGTGATTCAGCTTTCGTCTAGGTCTTGCGTCAAATCTTACCATCAGTGCATGTGTGATGAAGATTCATCATGGTGTGGTTCTCACTGGCTCTAAACCAATTTACAATGTTAGCACTAAAACATGTTCTGGGCCTGCAGGTGGAAGATTTGACTGCAAAGCTACTTTGCTTCAGCTGGTGTGGCAGTGTGGCTACTGGGCTGTGGTTTGTGTGCGTGAGTGAGTGCATGCCTAACCATAGGCTGTGGTGTGTGAGTGCGTGCATGCCTAACCATAGGCTGTGGTGTGTGAGTGTGTGCATGCCTAACCGTAAGCACTCCCACTGAAGTGATCTCTACCTCAGGCTCTGTGGAGCCATGTCCCCATGCAGCTGGATTAAACCGTCTGACTCCAGCATCGTCTCAGCATGGCTCGCTGTTCCCAACACTGTGCCCAACAAGTACCAGTGTGAGATGAAAATGAAATACTGTCCCCAACAAGCACCAGAGTGACATGAAATGATGTCCCCACAAAAATATTGTCAGACTTAAATTTAGGAAGAAAAATAATAACAATCATAATAAATAAATAAATACATAAACGTATAAATATATTTTTCGGATCCTCCCTTATTCCCCTCATCCTCTTTCTGTGCCCCCCACCCCTCTCTCTAACCCTTTCGCTTTTTTCTCTCTCAATATCACTCCGTTCTTCCTCCCCCCCCCCCCCTTCTCTCTCTCCCCCTCTCTCTCCCTCTGCCTCTCTCTCCTACTGTACCTATCAGTAAAGCTCAGCTGTGTTGAACTGATGAGAGCTGGAGAAAACACGAGGGTCTCCCGTGGCTACCTGCTGTTTCCAGAGAAACAGCCCACATGCCAGTTCAATGACAGCACAGCTTGGGGCCATGAGTGCATCTGTGTGTGTATGTGTGCGTGCGTGCGTGCGTGCGTGCATGCGTGCGTGCGTGTGCGTGCGAATGTGTGTGTGTGCCTGTGTCAGTGTATCTGTGTCTATTATGCACAAGCCTGTGTATGTCTATGCGTGAGTGTCGATGTGCATGTGTGCATGTGAATTGGATCCATAATATTCCATATGCGTGTTTTGCATGCGTCACATTATGTCCAGGTGACCGCGTGTTTTGTGAGTGTTCACGAGTCAACGCGCGTTTGTGCGCTGCTTCTCATCTTCGTGTGCAAGTACACCGAAACAGCCGTTAGCTTTCCACTTTAGAGAATTCATGTATACAAAATGAGAGCAAGGGCGAAGGTGAAGATGACGTGAGTCTGTTGGACTGAGAGACAAAGAGAGAGAGAGAGAGAGAGAGAGAGAGAGAAAGACTGTTGAAAGAGGTTTAAAAATCTCCAGGTGTCCAGCTCTTTTTGCCTCACACTTAGGGGCTATCTTGCGTCCTGCACTATCCCTTGGCACTACCCTCTACCCGTTTATTACACAGAAGGCAGCTGGCACTGTACCTTAACCGTATCTTACAGCCCACTATGTTATTTGCGCCTAGAGGTGCATGTGGCCATGGGCGCTATCGCTAAAATTGCGTGTGGTACCTTGATGCGGCTGCAGTTATTAAACACCCCTGCACTTCTGAATTAATTGCAGCAGAGGCTTTATACCCCACCCGAGTTAGAACTAAACGCAACCATGTTTTTTCTTATCTTTAGGTTCCCCCATTAATGAAATGGATCGTTGCGAAATATTATTTAGGGAGGAAATTCGTTTTTTTGGCTATTCTTTACACCTACCCCAATCTCTGAAAAAGGCAAAACCGAATAGGGCAAAGGAGACAAAAAAGCCTAAAACTTGATAATGTTCACTCTTATCTCCATCAAATTTGCTCAGGTATGAACCAGGTGTCTACCTTACATCACCAAAGAGTCAGAATGCAATTTACCTAGAGAAATACTGAAATATTTTCCTTTAAACATACCATTAGTTAAGGCAGATTTGATTTTTGTGGTGAGGACTCCTTTACTTTCTCTCTTACTTTCTCTCTCAAAACATCCAAATTCAGCCCCTGTGGATTATAAGGTTGTATACAGGATGACAATTACCATTAACCAAAACTCTTTAGGATACATCAACATGTTGCCTGCTGTCCAGCGTTTTGTGCTATAGTATAAAAGTATGTCCTTTGCACAATACTGTATGTGCTATACTGTAGGTACTTTAGGTAGCCTACTATAGGACCATAATGGACATGGTAATGGCTGCTTCATACATTTGCACATTTTGATGTTTTAGAGGACTATTTCTGTGCCAGACCTCTTTAGTGATCAAGCTTTGAATTTGAGAAAATAGGAAGTGCATTTCAATGTGTTCTGAGTGCAGGTCCCTGGCACGGAAGGTTCTTTGTGAGAAGAGTAGTGAGGGCAGGCTGACATGGTTCTGGAGTGTTTCTATGTTTGTATGAATGAAATGTAAAAACTAATGGATGAGATGGAGAATTTGAGACCCCAAAGATGAGAAAAAACATGGTTCAGTTTAGTTCTAACTCGGGTGGGGGTATCTCAAAAACTAAAGCCTTAGCTGGACTATACGTGATTTTACAGTAATCCACAAAAGTGTGCCAGTTAATTCCTTTTTGTCAATAAATTGTGTTTTTATCAGCAGTTGCCAGTTAAGCTTATAAAAGACAAATGCAATGCCATTTGATTTGTTTGCTGTAACCACACAGATCATTCAGTTGAATTAATTCTGACCATGATACTGACCATGATATTGACATGATACTGACCATGATAGTAACCATGATACTAACACAGGGGTTAAAGTTCTCCGTCCTGGGGACGGATTTCCGTCTTGAGGATTCCCTAGGGGCTATTTATGAGATCAGAGAAGATTCGCAAAAAAAGAAAAAAAGCTGAACCGTCTGCGCTAATTATAACCATGCTCCTGTGGCTTAAACGATGTACACCGTTTGGAAGTTTGTTAAACTTTTTGGACCTACGCTGAATTCCAATAGATGAGTGGACTGGTGGTGTTATTATATCACGCTGCAAAGGAACGAGACGTCGCTCTGTCTGTAATGTATGGATGGCTGTGTCAAAAGATGAAGTCACTGGAGTTTTACATGTAAACAGCAGGTAGGCTATACTATCTAAATATGTGTTTACAGGGGGCAGCAGTTAATGACAATACACATTTGCTTCCTACAGTCTATGGTTTGCTTACGTTCTCTGCGTTAAAATAAGCAACGGAACACTTGTTATGTTTGCAAATCAGAGATTTGGGGGATTTATTTGTCACTCACAAAAGTGATCCATACAGATGTATGAAATACTTCGGGGTGGTGTTTCATTGGTACCGAAAGCAACGTATCATGAGTGATTGGTGTTCACTGTTCATGGCAATAGGCGAGATTTCTCCACTGCATCGCAGTGTTTCTCTCATAACATTACCCACGTGTGGCATCGGTTCAGTCAGCGACAATAAGGCTCGGACGTGCTCAGTGCGGTCAAAAACAAATGGAGGTGACGGGAAAGCCATTCAGGTCCTGGTGTCAAACGGTGAGAGAACAGAAATCTGTTATATGGCAGCATGGCAGCAACGATAAAAAGTAACCCCAGATGCTAATTCAATCCATACAGATGCTAATTCAAAACTTCGGGGCAGTGTTTCATTTGGGACCGACGCAGCGTAGCCTATCATGATTGGTGCTCATGGCTGTACTAGGCGGAGGTTTCTCCACTACGTGGGCAGTGTTTCTCTCATAACATTACCCACGTGTGGTGGTTCAGTCAGCGACAATATGGAGCGGTTGGTTTGGTTGTGAATGAAGATTCGTCTCGGACGTGCTTAGCACAGTCAAAAACAAATGGAGGTGGCCAGACTCTATACTATGCAGCTAACTAACTGCAGTACTGTATAGCATCCCCACTTTGTTTTAACATGGGTGGATTGTTTAGCTGTGGTTGGCTGGATGAAACGTTTGACACAGGAAAGCCATTTAGGTCCCTGTTTCTGTTGGGTGTGCAACAGAAAGCTATGTTATGGCATCAACGGTAAAAAGACGCTTTTCAAACGGCGGCGCGGCGGTGCCGCCGGGGGGGGGGGGGGGGGGTGGTGGAAAATACATTTCCGTCTTGGGATTTTTGCTTTAACCCCTGCTAACATGATACTGACCCTGATGCTGGCCAGGATACTGACATGATACTGACAAGACACTGACCATGATACTGACCATGATACTGACGTGTCTCATGGAATAGCCGTCATTACCTCAATCTCAACAGTTTTGAAGAAAAGTTGCCTCAGGCGGTTATGAAATAAACCTCTATAATCCCTATCTGAGCAACTAGAAACACATCTACACAGCAATTAATTCATGGAGAGAGATAGCTCACACTTTGTACACCGTGTCTGGCACCAGAATGATTAAATCTATGAGACAAATTATGTCAAAGCACGTCAGAGGTTGATACAAGCAGCGAAGATGAGAGCAAGGGCGAAGGTGAAGATGGAGTGAGTCTGTTGGACAGAGAGAGAGAGAGAGAGAGAGAGAGAGAGAGAGAGAAGGGGATGGAGAGATAAAGACTGTTGAAAGATGTTTAATAATCTCCAGGTGTCCAGCTATTTTAGCCTCACGCTTAGTATCTAACGGGTGTGCTGTGCAGATGAAACCGATAAGGCGCCATATTTTCACAATACCATTTTTTTCGTTTCAGTACAAATGATCTAGTCATGAAGTTTGATATTCGATACTTAAAAAAAACAAAAACTAATTATTTATACAGGTGAAATCCTATTGAGATCAAGATCTCTTTTACAAGGGCTACATGACAATGATACTGATATGCTACTGACCACGATACTGACCATGATACTGACATAATACTGACATGATACCGACCATGATACCGACTATGGCTCTGACCATGTTACTGACTATGGTACTGACCATGATACTGACATGCTACTTGCTTTGGCAATGTAAACGTATGTTTTCTCATGCCAATAAAGCTCCTTTGAATTGAACTGATACTGACCATGATACCGACCATTATACTGAGGCGTAAGCGTCTCATGGAATAGCCGTCATTACCTCAATCGCAACAGTTTTGAAGAAAAGTTGTCTCAGGCGGTTATGAAATAAACCTCTATAATCCCTCTCTGAGCGACCTCAAACACAGCTACACAGCAATTAATTCATGGAGAGAGATAGCTCACACTTTGTACACTGTGTCTGGCACCAGAAATTATGAAATCCCGGAGACAAATTATGTCAAAGCACCTCAGAGGTTGATATACACAAGCAGCAAAGATCGGTGCTAAAATCACAACTACAGCACTGTATACTGTATACAGCAGGGTCTAACGTTCAGAATTCAGAGTGGAGCCCGCAGTGAGTTTAAAACACTTTGGTCCTTAGAGAACTTTGTTTGCTTCATTCAGCAAGCCGAAAAAGTTTGACTGCGTTTTGGAGTATGCTGCCAGCTTCACAGCCTGGTGTCAGATATGACACCTACTGACATAAAGGTATTTGAAGCATTTGGATTGGATTGGACATTAGAAAAGTCAACATCTTTATTGTAGTTCAGACTTCGTTGCACTAGATGTTAGTGCTGTTCTTACATTAAAACAACAACTGTAGAACCACAGTATTTTTTTCAGTGCCCGATTACTGTGCAACACTAATTTGCAGTGAATCATATCCTCTCTCATCATCCTTGCTCACTGTGCTTCTTTTGTACTTATTTTGTTATTGCAGTAGCGCAGCATGCACTGAGCAAAACACTCAAGACCTCCATTGCTCCATAATCATAATATACATTTATATGAAGAATCCTCCCTGCCTGGAATGTACTCTGTGGCTCACACACACATGCACGCATGAATGCACACGCACACGTGCGCGCACACACACATGCATCCTATGGAGATACCGGTAGATATGCTGCAATATTCGTGAGCAAATTGATTTGATTTGAGCACTAATATGCAATCCGAACAGTTGTAGGTTGGAATTTCCAATGTGTAATCTGGGAGCGTGTCGCTGTTACTACACGTCATCTTTTCGACACCCGACTCTACCCCTCACCCTAACCTTAACCTCCGTGGAGTGAGTCGCTAACCCTCCGGTCCAAATGATGGGCGTTCGCAAAAGCGAGATTTCCCTGTGTAATCTGTCATCCACACACGTAATCTAAATTTGAAGCTGCAAAAAAAAAAAAAGCTCCCAGAAAAAAGGCACACACACACACACACACACGTGTAAATCCCAGTTGCACAATTGATTACACATTGCACATTCCAACCTACAACTGTTCGGATCGCATATTGCAAGTGCTCAAATCAAATCTATTTGCTCACGAATATTGCAACATATCTATCTCCATAGCGTCCACCCACTCATCCACGACCACACTGACACACACGCACACCTGTGTATCTGCCACACAGTCACACACAGGAGGTACACACACCTGCAGGTAATGGAAGGTCCTCTCCTTCATTTTATTCTCCAGGGGCACCAGGGCCTTGTCGTAGCCACCTCCTCCTCCGCCTCCTCCTCCCCCAGCTCCTCCTCCTCCTCTGCTGGAAGGGTACACCTCCCTGGCCTGGCTCACCGTCATGGCCGACCACGTGCTTCTCTTCAGGGAGTGTCCGTGGTGTCCCTGGTGTCCTTGATGTCCTCCCCCCTGTTGTCCCTGATGCCCTCCCCCCTGGTGTCCCTGATGCCCTCCCCCCTGATGCCCTCCCCCCTCGGTCCCCGCCAGGGCCATGCTGGTGCAGGCCAGACACTCCCCGGGCCCCGGCCCCGGCCCCGGCCCCGGCCCCGGCCCCGGCCCGCCGCCACCTCTCTCCTTGGGCTTCTTCATGGTCAGCTCCTGTATGGCGGCGTCCAGGCTCTCGTGTCCGCTGGGGTACCCGCGCCTCCCGCCCACCAGGAAGCTGCTGTCGCTGTCCAGGTTGTCGTCCGAGCTCCACCAGCCGGCCGTGCGGCTCCGGTGACGCCTGCCCGACTCGTGCCGCGAGTCGCCGCTCTTGCTGCGCTCGCGCGACTTGTTCCTGCGGGCCGAGCGCGACTGGTGTCCCGAGTGGTGTCCCCCGCCGTCCTCCCCTCCGCTCCTGTGGCCTCCTCCTCCTCCTCTCTCGCCGCGGTAGTCCCCGCCTCTCGTGCCGTTGTACTCCCGCTTGGACGGCGCCTCCAGGGAGTGGGACTTGGCGAAGAGCCGCTGCACCGAGTGGACCAGGTGCCGGATGCGGGACGGGCTCTCGCTGCGCTGCTCCGTGCCCCCGCTGGCCGTGCGCTGGTACTGCAGCGTGTGGAAGCCGTCCGGGTGGAAGGGCGCCTGCTTCTCGAACTGGTCCATCAGGTTGGGGGGGATGCGGTGCATCTTGCCCCCATGGCCCGAGGACAGGCACTCCTCGCACGAGTCGTACGACTGCAGGGGCGGATGCTGGCTGGGGTGGGAGCGGGGGAACGTGCCCCCTCCGGAGTGGCCGTGCGAGTGCGAGTGGTGTCTCTCCAGGGCCAGGGCGTCAGCGGGACCCCCGGGGGGGTAGTAGTGACCCCCGTCGTTGTGACCCTGGTAATATTCCCGGCCCGAGGCGGGGTCGCCGTCCTCGGGCATGCAGTGGCAGGGGCCGCCACCGCCGGACGAGTGCTGGGACAGACTGCGGCTGACATGGTATCCTTTCACAGGCGCCGGGGCGTGGTGGGCCGTCCGGGCCGAAAGGGGGCGCTGTTGGCGTGACAGGGCTACGCCGTACTCACCTGCGGGGTACACACACACAAAAAAGAAAGTTAGCTCAACATTTCGGTGTACGGTATGTGTGTAAGCTGGTGTGATTTGAAGGACAACATGAAAGGAACGAATGACATTACAAAATTCAATACATCTGTCTGTGAAAGAAGAAAAGCAATAGATTGTAGCTGCTGTGTTGTCAAGTGGCAACAACAAAATGGAAAGCAAGCACAATACTTTTTCACCCATCTGATTAACATATTTATTGGATGTACGTTTTTTCTTTTTACATTTTATACACTCAACCACAAATGGTATGCACACTGTAAAAATATAAGTGTAGAAACAGACCCCTCCTGGTCCAATTTTACATGCTCAAGAGTTACATTTGGCTGTGTGCATTTATCCTACAAGAGAGACGGCTCTCATCTTCCCATTTATCTCAAAACCTGTGATCCATCTGGGCAGATAGAACAGCAACAACTCTCTATCTATCTCTCTCCCTCTCTCTCTCTCTCTCTCTCTCTCTCTCTCTCTCTCTCTCTCTCTCTCTCTCTCTCTCTCTCTCTCTCTCAACTGTTCAGCTATCAGTTTTTATTAACCTTCACTTTTCTCACTCATGATCACTTACAACACATCTCGCTCGTCTCGAGTCTGAGCAAGTATTTCTTCCTCTGCTTCTACGCAGACAATTTATATTAGAGCTCTCAGAACGTATCGATCGGTCTCCGCTGGCATCGGTCTCTATGCATTACGTCATGAGCAATTCTAAAGCAAGCCGTTTATGAACAGTATCATGAATGCAGTATGGATGTTGTTTGGTTAGCTGCTTTTTGGAGCCGTCCTCATGTGGGGCCTTGGCATTCACCCAGAGATGAAAGAAAAGTGACAGCTGCTGTGGTAATTATCTAACAGAGCGTGGCCTGTTCTCCTTGATTGGCTGAATGGCAGCCCACCACCCATGGTGCACACACATCCAGCCATGTAATTGGATGTAGCTGTGACGACAAGGCTCTTGAAATGAGCAGCCTAGCCTTGGTACCTGGGTAGCGTGCCCGTTTCTGAATAACAATGCACTGTATGTGTGTGGTTAACTAAAACGTAAACTAGACTAGTGAACTAACTGAGATGATATTGTGTAATTATACCTACTTACCACTGATATATACCACTACAATAATATATAATAGCTGCAAGCAGCGATAACGGGGCCAAGCATAAACGAATGCATGGAAGACATGGAAGACTGAACTTGAGAGAAAGAAGACCTCACCCACCACGACCCACCTCCACACACCTCCAGCCAATTTCCCCTACCTCCACCACTTTCACCCACCTCCACCCACTTTCACCCACCTCCAACCACCTCCACCCACTTTCAACACAACCACCCTCCTTCATCTTGCGCTACAACAGCCTGGTTTAAATGAGCTGAAAAGCCTAAAGCTTTGCCTCCTAAAATAATGAAGTCATTTGGAATTCTTGCAGGGGAAACTAGGTTTCAGCTTTTCAACTAGGAGATAAAAATGCCATTCATGAACACCTCAACGCTTTGGCCTGCCACACTTTCCTTAGAGCTACAGCAATGGACTCCTTTTCGGTGTCTGGTGATGACTATAAAAAATGTCCTTCCGTTATGAACGTAGCAACACTACTGCAGATCATTGGTTCGCAAACTTTTTAGCCTGAGACCCAAAATAGAAATGTTATGTCTCTGAGGGACCCAAACTGGTTAAAATAGCTGATCTACAAGTTCACGTGTTGCTCATCAGAAAAGTTGTGAGATTGTGGATTGGCTATTTTTACAACAACGTATGTCATACATTAAAAATAACTACTCTCATTAAATATTTTACATGCATTAATTATTTAACACGGTCATGTTTTGTGCAATGCAATTTAAATAAAGCCTGCATGAGGTAAGGCTTGAACGGGGAACCTTTGGACTGAATCGCACACCTTACCAGCAGGTAAGGTGTGTAAGGTGTTTTTATAAGCAATATTCAATGGCTTATAAAAATGGTATTCTTTCACATACTGTACAAACTTCTCTCCAAGACAGATTTTAGATATTGGTCCAAAGTTCACGTGTAAAAGGTTTTGTGCACATTGTGTGAAAATCCCAGAAGGAGATGGATTAAATGTTACTGTCAAATCTTTTGCCCCAGTCCAGCCTTGCTGAAAGACAGTCAGCCCTTAACAACACTGGCCACCTTACACATTGCTACAAAACCTGTATCCCCTAATTATGTACAGTATTCCCCACATTTAACTTTTTATACTTAATTGTTTTCACACTTTGAAAACAAATGCTTATTTAACATTGAGCTGGCCACATTGCCCACTGGACAGGTATCCGTCTGGGGGTACAGGAGGGTAGTACACCCCCAAGGTGGCTTTTCTCTAGTAATAATAAAGGTAGAAACATAATAGGGGCTTCGCACTTAATAATTACAAATACCCCTATAATAATAAATAATAATAATTACAATGATTTGTTGTTTTCAGGCCGACACAAATAATTATATTTGAGCTGTGGACTTGGGATTTTAGTAGTTAAGACATACAATTTAGTTTGACTCTGTTCCACAGATCAGTATTGTGAAAATAGCAGAATCTCACAACGAGCTTGTAAGATTGGCTATTATATTGGCCAGTGTTTGACGATTCTTGTATAGTATACTATAGTTTGTTGAAAACTTTTTCTTTTATTTGATATTTTGAGGTATTAAACTTAAATTGACACTTCACTGTCATCTGAGAGACAGCCACAAAATAACGTGGGGACCTGGGGGTCCCCACATGATTGAGAACCACTGTGTTAAGCAGCCGTGTGCGAATGTGTCCTTGTCTGAGAATAAACATGAAACTAAGCAGCTCTACTACGCCTAAAGGGCTACATTACCATGTTCTCTTTATTATGATGTTTTTGTCTCTAAGGCTGACTGATCGTTAGGAGCTGTCAGTCACACTGCCACTCAAACACACACACACACACACACACACACACACACACACACACACACACACACACACACACGCAAAACACATTGCCTCAAGTAACAACAGGCAAGCACGAGAGGTTAGAAAAAGAAAAGGCTAATACAATCCATCCGATTTCTTCTCTTTTGCTCTCACTCTCTCCATGCCTCTTTCTATGCACATCTCCTCTTCTCCTCAGTCTCTGCAGACTGTGCACTTGACCTACTTAACTCAGTCTTCCCGCCATGTCTCTCCATCCCTCCTCTCCTCTCCTCTCCTCTCCTCTCCTCTCCTCTCCTCTCCTCTCCTCTCCTCTCCTCTCCTCTCCTCTCCATAACTGTCAGGTAGGTACGTAGGGCTGTCACAATTATTACATTACTAGTTACATAATCGTCTAATCGCAATTATTTGACATAATCGCAATCATTTTTTTTTAAAGTGTAAAGTTGTCAAATATGTCCTTCGTTTCTTTGTATATTTACTAGGTTATGTGTCATATCTGCCATGTGCAACTTCAAAGCCTACACGCCAAACAGAAATGTAATTGTCAACGACAAAAGCTCAATTAAATCGTTAATCGCAATTATTTGAGTGACAATGAATCGTCATGTAAAATGTCATAATCGTGACAGTCCTACAGGTAGATTATTATTTCCTCCTATAAGAGCATTAAAAGCAGTTCCTTTATATTTTCTCCCAGTTGCCTCCAGTATGTTGAAACTCCAGGTCTCACTGGCTGTCTGTAATGTTGATATCGTCGCTATCGAGACGACCAAAACCGTTGCTCTTCCGGAAAAGGAAAAAAGAAAAGTATGTTCTGATAGATACAATGTAGTTATTATTTAGTCACAAGCTCTTGTGCTTACTGTTTATTTGGTTAAATATTCATAAAACCCAGACTCACACAACCTCTGCACGTCATTGTTGGTGAGATTGCTGATCTACAAGCACACAAGGCGTTGTGGTTATTTTCACTAAACTTTTGTACAACATTGTCATAAGAAGACTCATAAGAGGCATTCATTTATAGGGGAAGAAAACAACAAAAAAACATACAAAATGTAGATAAAATGTTTCTGGCCCAACATAACAGCGATGATAGTACTCACACATTCTGTACTTCTTTTACCCCCACCTCTCGTCTCGTCTTCCCCCCCCCCCCTTGTTCCCTTGCCTGGATGGAAAATGGAGGTGGTTATTATTGTGGTTCTATTGTGTGACTCACTTTTTTCCGGAGGCCAAAAACATGCTCCAAACACGACCCTGTGACTGTTCGACGAACATTCTTTTTCAGCACCTGGATTTATTCAAACGTATCTCTTTCTGCACTGTGCCTCACTATTACCTTTCAATTCTTTTGTTTCTCTCTCTCTCTCTCTCTCTCTCTCTCTCTCCCCCCCATCTCTCCCTCTCAGAGAGCAGCAGTTAGTGAAAGCTTTTATGGTATTACAACTCTGAGAGTGTAGAAGTGGACTATGGCAGGTCCATTTCTGCGCTCACAGAGTTAAAGGGATAGTTCAACCCCAAAATGACTTTTTTATGGGGTTTTTTATGTTTTTTTGTTGCATTCCAGACAAATGTATAGTAAATGTACCCCTCTTGATTCCGGATGGGGAGCCAAATGCATTCGGGGCCCCTTCCGCAATCAATGGGCGTACATTCATTGTAATCAAATTATTGTCTTAGCAATGCGACAAAAAACTAAAAATATTATTGAACTCAAGTCTCCATGGCGTGAGTAATCAATAGGAAAAAAAAAGTCATTTTGAGGGTGAACTATCCCTTTAAAACAAACACTGTAGATTTTGCTGCATACAGCTCGTAGTCAAATTGATGTTTACACAAGCTTTGATCGGGAGCTGTTGCTCTTTAAATATTCATGCCGCCATGCATGCCATCTCCTCTGACCCACTTTCCCAACAGCTGATTCTGCCTGATCCTATGCTGGTTCTGCCCGATCCCACCTGCCCCACGAGTCACACGCCAAAAGGGCCCGCAAGGCCAGGTGAAAGGTCACGGTTGGTGCCAGCACAACTAAAGTTTAGGGTGACTGTGTCAAAGATACAGACTTCTTGTCTAAAATTGCTAATGAGTTAAATAGGGCCAATTTACCACATTGTGCGGCCCGGGGGCCGTATGCGGCACTCTAGTTCACTCTGACTGGCCCTTGTAGGGTAAATGGCAAATTACAAAATAAACACATTTTCTAATTTTACCTCATGCATGGACTAAAGCTGCATTGCTTTTATTTTGACGTTTTTTATTCACCTACATATGGACGCAATGTGTACATCAGCACGTATGCGTGATCATTGGATCGTCGTCTCAATAACAAGCAGGTGGTCAGACTGGTCACACGTCAAGACGACCTGCCTTACCTTACCCATCAAAAATGGCTAAAGTGGCTAAAAAAAAGAATAGTCGATTGCCGAATGCCGGGTTTTCAACAACAATTGGACTGCTAAGTATTTATTTAGTGAAGTCGGAGGTAAAGCTGTGTGTTTAGTTTGCGGGGAGCACATCTTGCGGGAAGCACTGGCTTTTGGCCCCGGCCCTCCACAATATTTTCTGTTCATGTGGCCCCATGGAAAAAAGAAATTCCCACCCCTGCTCTATACACTTAAACTTTATGTTGGTTTGTTTACTGTTGAGAGAGAAAACAATGTTGCACATTAAGCTAATCATCTGGGGACCCCCCCAAAATAATTTGGGGGCCCCCGACCCACAGGTTGAGAACCACTGCACTAGACATTAGCGAGAGACAATAGCAGATGTCATCTGGACGTGGCAAGCTGTCCCATTCGGCTTACACTAGAAATGGGGTGCTACATTGTCAAGACACTGGGCATTGTGTTTGCGAGAGCGTCAGCTATATTCAGCCTTTGCGGGCACAATGGAACCAGCTCGCTGTGTGGCAGAGGGCAGATATGTTGACTCATTTAAGAATACCAGCAGGTTAACCGGCTTTGCAGAGAACCTTAATGGGCAGAAGTCAAACAATGCATGGGAGCGGATGCCATTCGCCTGTGAGCCGTCCATATGTGCCGGTACAATAGGATGGAAAGACGCTATTAACTGTTGGAGCTATGGAACATGGGATGAACAATAGAGAACTGTTAATACATGAAAATGAAAATAGGGAGATTTGCATACTGGGTGACTGGCCCGCGAATCTTCCTCAGCAGCAAGACGGACAAACGCGCATGGAAAAGACAGCAGACAAGACGGAACGTCTGGCAGGGGGCATGTTCATTCGCTCCACTAGCTTTTTCCGGCCATGAATGATATATTGTGCTCTCTTTTTCTTGTGCGCTCTCGTTGATAAACGCACACGGAACAGATGCACACACACACACACACACACATACCATACAGCCTCCCATCGCCGCGGGGTGACTGGCGTAGCAAACTCATCAAGATCCAAAGAGAATCGGGGTTGATGGGAAAGATGGTAGGTTTCAAGGATAAGCCGCGAAAGACAACCAGCTGAAATACGAGCAGCAGGGGTGTCGCACCAAATTCTGGGCCCCTGGGTACAAGGATTGACTGCGGGCCCCCCATGAATGTTCTTCATCACGCGTTATTTTGTGCTTTAACTATTGAAAAATAGCAGATATAAAAGCTCACAGTGCCGCACTGCAAGCTTGTAGATCTGCTATTTTCTTTGACTATTTCAAATCCTTCTAAGGTTTTTGAAAAACCTACAGGTATGTTTCTATGTCAGTGATGCTCAAACCTTTTTCATGTGAAGGACCCCCAAAATAATATGTATTTGGCCACGGACCCCCATCTAAAAATATTTAGTTCCAGGGACCCCCCAGAAGCAAATTTTGAGTAACGTTCGCTTAAAACATACATATATTCAAAGATTTTCACACATTTTCACGACTTAGCAGATCTACAAGTTCGCAGCGTGGCACTGTGAGTTTGTATATCTGCTATATTTCAATAGCTAAAGAATAAAATAATTACAGGCCCCTCCACCTTGGGCCCTAGTAACTCAGTCCCACTCCCCCCCCCCCCCCCCCCCCCTTGTGACGCCCCTGACGAGCAGGGCGGTGCCACGCTGCAGCTCTCTGTATGCCACTAACTGGCAGATGTGAGTGAAAATGGAAAGGCTGATAAGACGCAGGTTTTAAAAAATGCAACGGGCCTGCAGAGTGGCGAAGGGGTTTATCTATTTTGGATGTGGACTATGGGGGAAAGAGACGGGGGGGGGGTTCAGTGCATGTGTGTTGGCGCAAACAGGTACATTGCACATACGTATGCTGCCACACACGCACATGCACACACACAATGTGAAAAGTGGTGCTGCTAAAAGTGCCTGACAGCTGAGGTTTTCTATGGGAAAGGTGGAGAGAGAAAGAGGATTGAACAGAGGGATGGGGGTGCACGGAAAAAGGAGAGACAGAGAGAGGTAGAATGGATGATGGCGGCCACAGCACCAGGGAAATACAATCTCATCATAAGGGAAGAAATTGAAGAGTGCCTTGAGGGCCTTCCCTTCCTCGCCCTTCCCTGTCCCCTCCCCCCTTTCCTTCACCTACAACCTGCCCTTGCTTTTTTTCCATTTTCCTCCCCTTTCCTTTCTCCTTGTACTCCTTGCCCTCTTTCCTCCTTTCTTACCCATATCTGCTTCTTTCCCACAACCCATGCCCATACAGCAAACATATTGTAAGCTCACTCTATCTTAAATATATATATTTTTAAATGCCCCAAAAATATAGTTAAGATTTTTAAAGGAGCTATAGTCAACTTTTTCTTGAAAAACGGATGCTAAAATGAAAATAATGTTTCGAAAATAATAAGCTTCATGTATGTGTTTCAATTTAAAAATGACCACAAAAAGCGTAAAATAATGATAAAATAATCATTTTGGACATTGTCGGACCGACACTTTGTTTACATTCTAGACTAGGATGTAAACAAAGTGTCGGCCCGACAATGGCCAAAATGATTATTTTATCATTATTTTACGCTTTTTGTGGTCATTTTTCTATTGAAACACATATACAAAGCTAATTTTTTTTATCAAATATTTTCGAAACATTATTTTTATTTTAGCATCCGTTTTTCAAGAAAAAGTTGACTATAGCTCCTTTAAGGCCCTGACATATATAACTATCACATGAAATGCAGAGGTATCAATTGGGCATGTCAAGGAGCATAGACCAAAACACAATGTGTATAATAATGGTATCCTGGCACTGACAAGTTCAAACTTGAGTAAGTTCATGTATGTTTAAGGTTTCACTAATTAAAACATTATTATAACTTATCTTCTGAGAAACACAAGTCAGATTTTCAATTAAATAGACGGTGGTCCGCACATATCTTGATTTTGCCCTGAGGTTTGTCAGTGAAACTAATTCCGTCTAGATTTGCACATACGTATAAGCACTTTAAAAAAGGAGAACGGCATACATAAATACCCTCTTCTATATGATGGCAAACTAGGAGAAGATAACGATATTCGGCTAGTTTGACACTTCAAATTCTCCCACCTTTGATATGAGTGTTGTCTGTGAAAGATGTGAATGTTTCAGACTGAGAGCCTCAAGTGGCTAAAATTAGAACGTGTGTGAGAATGCATTTCTCACAACACACAACATTTTGAAGTGCATAATTCGCCAGTTTTCATACATACATATTGAAATACACATATACACGCACGCACGCACGCACGCACGCACGCACGCACGCACGCACGCACGCACGCACGCACGCACGCACACACACACACACACACACACACACACACACACACACACACACACACACACACACACACACACACACACACACACACACAAAATAAGTCATTTTCTGTATGTCTGCGTCTTGTACTCAAATATTACTGTTTTCCTTCCACTTCCTCCTCCTTTACCAACTCACATCAACAGGAACACAACAAATGTTGCTAAAGCAATCTCTGTGAATGCAAATATTGAGCGTGAAACTTTATTACACCGCTGAACCGCTGAAAATAAATAAGCCTAAGAGGTTTTCCCACTGCGACTTAATGAGTAGGAAAATATCAACAGTGCTTAGCAGAGTACTGCTTGCTTGAACTTTGGGAAGACAGAACGAAAAGGACAGAGAGCTGTGGATATTAGTAGAAAGGAAAACAGAAGTGTCTGTTGTTATGTCTTCATATAATTTGTCCACACTAATGATCATTATAAAATGGCATAACTTCTGCCTACTCACTCTGCGGTGGGCTATGGACAGTTCCGAAACCCATGGCGTCATCCTTGGGTATTCCAAGCTATTAGAGACTATACAGTCTCTCTCTTACTGGAAATAGAACCCATTCATCTTGCACTGATAAGAAAAAGTTTGAAATCATTGTTTGAAACCCCCCAATTCCAGTGTGTGTACGGTTGCTATCAGATCCTTGCCTATACTTCGTGTCCCATCACACGCACATAAGCACGCACACAAGCGCACACTCTCTCTCTCTCTCTCTCTCTCTCTCTCTCTCTCTCTCTCTGTATCACCTGCTGTTCTCCCTTCCTCCCTTCTCAAGTATTTTGAGACACAAGGTGTGAACACAGAGATCCGAGTTCATACTGAAATCACAGCTCAAAGTAGAAAACGAATCCCCAGGCCAACAAGTGACGCACACGCGTGCGCGCACACACACACACACACACACACACCATCCGTCACCTCTGGATATCTTTTGTTCAAGCATTTCTCTCTCAGTCAGGGATCGTGTCTGACCCTGAACCCCAGTGTATTTCCCTGACACTGCTATTTCGCAACAATCCATCACTGATAACCATGACTATCGCGCTGCGACGCGGTGCCAGAGAAAGAGAGAGACAGACATTAGCTACAGCTACAGCTGCTGCTATGCATCTGACACACAAGAATAGTGAACATTGACAAAGCTACTTCAGAACAATGGAGAGCGCTTCAGCTGTACAGGAGTGAGGCGGCAGTGCAATTTAGCAACACACGCATGTGGGTAAAGTGCAAGCCAGAGTATTAAAAGCAGTATCTTAACAACACGCAGCAAGAGGGATAGGGCTGTACTTCTGTTTCGGAACATTACCAGTATTTATTTGGATGTTCTGGCAGCTTCCTGGCGTGCGATCTGTTGAGAGCGTTGTGAGAGAGCTTGCCTAATGACCTCCTCCAAACGCCCCAAAATGGATATTGCGAAAGAGCTCAGCTGTGGCCGACTGCTCATGGATGCAAATTTTTGACAGACAGACAGAGAGACGGAGACACGCTGACAAACACAAATGCACACACACACACACACACACACAGCACACGTGTGTGATACTATACTCAGAAGGACGTCCGCATTTTAGGATGGCAATTTTATGAAGCCATTTATAATCATTTTCGGGCACTTTTCAACGCTTGGCCTGAAGCCTGAGTTGTACAGTTAGTTGCACACTGGTCTTGTGTACTGGAAATAGCTGACGTGCTGCTTACAACGAATCATGCTGTGATGCATTTGCTTATAGATCTGCTGTTTTGGGTAAATGACATGGGCATGCCGTTAAGTATGAAGGAGGCATAAGTACAATCCAACCCCTGAACCCAACCTCTTATCCATAACCCCAACCTGAATCTATTTTTTTCATTCTGAAATACGGTATGTTTTACCACAAAACCACCATCCCTCATGTGAGGAACAAGACACATCTATGCTTGAAATTGTACTATACAGTACTTGTGGGAACATTTAGTCCTTATAATTATAGCAAGTTAGCAACACACACGCACGCACGCACGCACGCACGCACGCACGCACGCACGCACGCACACACACACACACACACACACACACACACACACACACACACACACACACACACACACACACACACACACACACACACACACACACACACACATTCTCTCTCTCTCAAAACGAGCTTCCTCCAGTGTTGCTAGGTTACGTAGTTGGTGAACTAGGTTACTACATGTAGAGCGTATTTGCATAAATCTCACATGGGTTTTGAGTGGCGGCAGATTAGAGGAGAAGCGAAGGGAGGTAGAGAACGAGGGAGAGAGAGATTTATGCATCGCTGTCAAATCAGATCAATAGCATTGATTGGCCAATGATCATGATACCACAGCAAAGAGATTATCATCAGTAACGCGAGCGTTTGTTGTGTTGATGCTGTCCAGTTCAGAGTATGCAAAATGTATGCTTTGCTTGGATTCTGCACAATTTGCATAGTGTGTGTGTGTGTGTGTGTGTGTGTGCGCGCGTGCGTGCGTGCGTGCGTGCGTGCGTGCGTGTGTGTGTGTGTGGACACAGCAAAATCCTGAGTGTTCATTAAGCTCTTGTAAACACACATATGCCAATGTTAAGGAGGTAATAAACAGATTATAGATGTATTCTTTACCTCTGTGGTTTCCAAACAGTGGGTCAGGACCCATTTGTGGATCGTGGACACATTTTTATAGCTCCGTAAATTTTTTGTTTCCTACATTTTGTTTTCAATTATTATTATTTCTAAACATTTTCAAAAAACATTCACAAGAAGTAAGCCATTTACCATGAGAGGGAGTGGGTTGTTGGCTGATTTACCACTGTTTCAGGGTTGTGGCACGAGGCGAAGCCGAGAAAGCGAAATATTTCACGAATTAAAAACAAAATCCTATGACGTGAGCTCACTCACAGTGAGCGGTGCTCACTTCGCATGGTATCAAACACGACACAAGTACATCTCCTTGTATGGGCCGTTCTGTCCGTGACAGTTATCTCCATACATGGAGTTCCGTGCTCATAAAGACACTCATATGGACACTCATACATATTGCCGTTGTCGGTTGTGAAAGCCTTGTATGTTCAAAACCGTTCGTTTTGCATTTATCATTTTAAAAATGATTTAAACTTGTGAAAACAGCCAATCTACAAGCACACAACGCCTCGCACCGCGAGGCATTGTGCTTGTAGATCTGCTGTTTTCACTAGTCTTGTGCGACAGTCTTGTACGATGAAGCAGGGCTTTACTTTACGAAAAAAATCACACCCGTGTGAACTGAGCGGTGGTTCTCCCCCCCCCCCCCCCCCCCCCCGTGTGTGTGTGTGTGTGTGTGTTTGTGTGTGTGTGTGTGTGTGTGGCCTGGACAACAGCGCCCCTCCCTTAACATGTGTGGTCAGAAAAGGTACTACACAGGCTTGAGGCTACATACAGACCCACCCACATACAAACAAACAAACTAACAAACAAACATACCTACACACACGGCCACGCTATGGAGACGGTGTGACCACCGCTCAAAAAAACATACACATTTGAAACGTGGAGATACAAGGTTTCTACCCGACAGTGACGATATATATTACACACAAAGCCAGGCGTACTGCTCAACAACAAGCAGAACTGCCCAGGCTGCTAGTTTTCTCCGATAAACTAACAAATCTACAAGTTATGGACCTGTTCACTTGTGCATGGACATAGAAAGCTGTGGTGTTATAAATTACATTGTATGTACCGGTATGTCTGTAAAAGGGTAAAAATAATTGGGTCTTCGAATAAAACAAAAAAGAAACAACAACGATGCAGATTATTTAAAAAATCCAAATATCAGTGCAGATTAATCGGTCGTTCACTTGGAGGGATGGATAGTTTCAATGTATAGATTATTATTTTGATAGTATTGTTTAGATTGATGCTAGGTTCTTGGTTTTGCTGCGATTACCTTGCTTATTGTAAGTCACTCTGGATGTAAATTGCAAACATTCAGCGAAAAAAAAAGGAAAAAATTTACCAGCTCACTCCCAAAAAAGGTTTTTGGATAAAGCCAAAACAAAGGTGGACGAAGGTCCTGTCCTGTCCTCTCCTCCTTCTAGCCGTCATTACCCCATGGCCTCCCCTAAGTCACAAGAAATCTTGTGAAATAAAATGTTGTCAGCCAATCATCAAGGACGATGATACACGAAAGAAGAAGTAGAAGAAGAACTAATAGATCACAATGTTAATAGCAGCGTGTGCATTTTGCAGCACAGTAACATTAAACACTTAATAATTACACACTGAGGTGCTAAAGAAAATACCATCATGTTCTTAAAGTGTGACCAATTCATCTCCACTAAACAAGGGCAAAAAGGCAACACTGTCTTCTATTCCACACGCTTGCTGACTACACAGGAGGCGTTAATGAGTGGGAGAGGGCAACCCACCCACGCACGCACGCACGCACGCACGCACGCACGCACGCACGCACGCACGCACGCACGCACGCACGCACGCACACACACACACACACACACACACACACACACACACACACACACACACACACACACACACACACACACACACACACACACACACACACACACACACACGTGCACATACATGCAAAAAGGCTGTCGTACACAGTAATCATAGTTATTTTAAGAGGCATCTTGTCACTCTCTGCAACAGGGGCGCAGCTGTGTCCTGGCTGCGAAGTGACAGCGACAGTGAAAAGATGTGTGTGTGTGTGTGTGTGTGTGTGTGTGTGTGTGTGTGTGTGTGTGTGTGTGTGCGTGCGTGTGCGTGTGCTGTGCGAGTGCGTGTGTGTGTGTGTGTGCTCTAACAGGCGTACATACACACTCATGTTTGTCAGGGTAAGCATAGAGCTGGCGACCCTCTGAGTCGCATATGTGCATGTACATCAGGTTGCCTCGAGGCGTGCACGCGCACGTGCACGTGCACACGCACACACACACACACACACACACACACACACACACACACACACACACACACACACGCGCACGCACGCACGCACGCACACACACACAGCATGAACCGCCCATGACTGTTTATGGACCCGCTGAAACCACAGGACGGCTGAATAGTGTGTGTATTGGACAGCAGGGACTACATGTTAAATGAAAACGGGTCACGCGGTGCATTCACCGTTGTGTTTTGTGACTAAAGTGACACAGCTGTGATTACCACTTAGCTGTTGTAGGGGCGACTGTGTGGCCACTCGGGCTGGCTTATTTATTTATTTCCTTCGAAACGCTTAAGATTTGAAAAAAATAAAATAATAATAATAATACGCTTACGATGAATTGTGAGCTTATAGAGCTGCTTTTTTTCCCCACATATGGCTTAAGTGATTCAAACCATGCCATATCACAATATTACACTATTCTAAATCACAGAAGATATCTCCAGTCTCATTTCACCTTCTTAAAATAATGCC
Organism: Nannobrachium achirus; assembly: GCF_963921795.1. Classification (NCBI taxonomy): domain Eukaryota; kingdom Metazoa; phylum Chordata; class Actinopteri; order Myctophiformes; family Myctophidae; genus Nannobrachium; species Nannobrachium achirus. The sequence continues at coordinate 51,834,741 of NC_137819.1, read as the reverse complement.
CCCATATGTTTTTTATATATTTTCTTTTACAAATGTAGGTAATTATTTCAAGAAGGTGACGATATTATGATAAATACAATATCGATATACTGTACTATACGTGTTGTAGAGGTCTTCACGGGTCCAATTTGAACTACCCGAACCCAAAAGGACCCGGGGGAAATGGACCCGGACCCATATGGCCCCGTCTATCATTTGGAATTTGAGAACCGTTACCCGATCAGCCCCGAGACGTGATGGATCCGATCCGAACGGCCCCGCCTGTTATTAGAAAAATTGGATCCGATACCCGAGCAGAACGAGAGATCCGAGACCCGAACCTGTCGCCCCGAAATGAAAGAATGCCAACGTTATTATATTAAGAGTTGTATCAGACATATTTCTTACCTAACGTCGCCACGGTGCTGCTGTTGCTGTCAGCGGCGCTGTGCCTCTCGCTCTCGCCAAAAGATGATCTTTTCCCAGACCAGTAAGTCAATGCGGACAGTTTGTAAATACAAATAAATCCATGTTTTTATTCCTTCTTCTAGCCAATGCTAATGCTATCGTTTTCTGTCGCATGTGTTGTTCATTATATCTTTCTGCTTTGAGTGTCCATTTTGCTCTGCAGAGCATGACAACACGCAATGACAACTCCATTGTAAACCGTTAACCAAAACGTTACGTTAATATCTTTGATAATAATAACAATCCAACTGATACAGTCAGTGTTGTTGTGACTGAGTGAGTTCTACTTCTCAGTTCTCACAACCAATGCAACAGATTACATGCTGCATCTTTAGTGCCATCGTGTGGCGTTATCTATTTGGTGCAGTTGTTGCGTTCACTTTCACTTCAATCTCGGCCTGTCTCGGCTCCACTCGGGTAACAGGAGATACCCGGGGAACCGGGGCAGACGGCCCCGGCCCCGGCCCGCCCCGCGGTAAAAGCTCGAAAACGGCCCCGTTACCCGGCTCGGTTCGGTTCGGATCGCGGGTAATTTCGGATCTCGGGCAGGTCCGAAGACCTCTAACGTGTTGCCAGTGGTGGAAAAAGTATCAATACTGCAAAGTAGAAATACTCCGTTACAACTAAAAGTCCGGAATAAAGATAAACAAATGTAAAAAAATAAAAAAGTCCGGAATAAAGAAATTACTTGAGTAAAAGTACAAAGGTATTGGCACAGTGCCTCTGGCTTGGCCGGGCACTCCTCCAATGAACACAATAGTCCGTTTTCGTGGGTGGGAACTGGGAAGCCGTCAGGGGAGGGCTCTATACTCCTTCAGGAAGGGATAGCATGGTCTAGCCAGGAAAAACCATCCCATTATCATGAGTCGGTCTGGCACATAGAGTATATACAATTATACATATATAATAGAGAGCGATTCATTTCAATGCAAGTTGCTCAGTGGCGTTTTGAAGCACCCGGGAGAAGCAGAATCCAGGTGCATTGTGGGGGAAATTGGCACATCTGGATGTGCAAAATCTTGTTGGGATTCACAGACGCTTACTGGCTCTTCCACCTTTTGGTTAGAGTTGCCGGGATGGTTTACCAGGCTAAGCATGTTCCTCCACATGCGTTGGACCCTGCATGTGAAACTCCTGTGAAAACATGTGGTTGCCAACTCCATGGCACCTTTTACACCAAAAGAACGTTGGTTCTAGAACTGGTTCCGTTCTATATTCTTGGAACTTTGGTGCTTTCACGGAAACCAACTTTTAGGGTTCTGATCTGAACCAATTCATTTTCAATGGAAACACTCTGAAGTGGTTCATATTATAGGCAGGACGAAAGAACTGAACCGGTTCAACCCCGGTGGAAAAGGGGACAAAGTGTATCGGAGATGCGTATCTCTCCCCAAGATTTGGCAGCTAGTGACAGGGGTTACGCGAACTTGGGGGGAATAATTGGCATAATTACTGAATTGAGGAGAACATTTTTACATACATACATTGAAAATAAATAAATAAACAGTTGATCAAACAAATAGCTGTTCTTTTTTTTTCTTTTTTTTTTCTGCAATGCACATTGCGCTTCGAAGCAGATGAAATGTGTTATTTCAAATCAAGTTTGACACGCCTGAGGCACTTTGGTACACACACACACACACACACACACACACACACACACACACACACACACACACACACACACACACACACACACACACACACACACACACACACACACACACACACACACACCCACAGGTTTGCAATTGCTACTTTGTGGGGACATTACACATAGTCTACTATCTTTGTGGGGACATTCCATTCATTTTAACCCTAACCCTAAACCCTAACCCTAACCCTTAACCTAACCCCTAAAGACCTTGTGGGGACGTATTAATTTGTCCCCACATGTTTTTTTCCCTGGATTGTACTATCTTTGTGGACACACACACACACACACACACACACACACACACACACACACACACACACAATGAAATGAGGTCGTGTGTGTGATCAGGCTATACGAGGACATCGGGTCTCAGGTGTGCGTGTGAGCACAAAATAGGCGAGGATCTGATAGCAGCCATACAAACACTGCGAGTGGAGGGGGGTATTTTGGGGGACAAACTGCATCTGAAAGCAAATAGCCACAAGGCACACGTCCCCGGTGACCAGTTGACTGGAGGACACTGCAACTGACAATGTCATGAACAGAGGGAAAACCTGAGCATCGGAGCTTGCAAAACATTCAGGCACAGGGGAGTCGCACCAAATTCTGGGCCCTGGGTACAAGGATCCACTCCCATTTCGTGCTTTAACTATTGAAAAATAGCAGATCTACAAGCTCACAGCGCGGCACCGAGTGCCGCGCTGCGAGCTTGTGGATCTGCTATTTTTTTTTTAATCGTGAAGATGTGTGCAAGTTTTTTTTAAAACCTGTGTTTCAGTGGTGCTCAAACCTTTTCCAGTAAAGGATCCCCAAAATGATATGTATTTAGCCACGGACCCCAATCTCAAAATATTTAGTTCCAAGGGACCCCCCAGAAGCAAAATTTGAGTTACAAATGTTCGCTTAAAAAATACATTCAAAGATTTGCACACATTTTCACGTTTCAAAAAATAGTAGATCTACAAGCTCGCAGCGCGGCACTCGGTGCCGCGCTGTGAGCTTGTATAAGTATAATATAATCAAGGTCCCTCTACCTTGGGCCCTAGTAACTCTGTCCCACTCCCCCCCCCCTTGTGACGCCCCTGTTCAGGCCTATCTTTTCTTCTGGGTAGAGATAAGCGACGATGAGCGATGTACGTAATTCCATTAAGTCCTTGCCTGTGCGTGGCGCAGCCAGACAAAGTCATCTATTTCACTTACTGATTAATTTGTCTGCGCTGTTCCGTGGCCATCTCTTGTTATTACTGCACTTGTTTGCGGTAGGTTTGTGTTTGTGTGTGTGTATGTGTGTGTGTGTGTGTGTGTGTGTGTGTGTGTGTGTGTGTGTGTGTGTGTGTGTGTGTGTGCGTGCGTGCGTGCGTGCGTGCGTGCGCGCGCGTGCGTGTGCGTGCGCACGTATGTATATAGGGGGTATGTCAAAGAAGGAATCAGAGATGGGGGAGGTTCGGGGCACAAAAGCAGTCTGTCGTTCATCCAAAGATTGCTTTCGAACACTGTATGCATGCATTATGGTCCATTCATATTCAGTGGAGCGCTACATAGTCCTATTAGCTTAATATTATCCAAATCAAATTAACTGGCGGTGGTAATTTAATTCCTCTAATAGGAACTATCAAACAGGATCTGCACAGTGTCGTGTAGTGCTGTGATTGCTGCTCTCTCAGTAAGACAGATGGCAACTACGCACTGGTATATTACGTTGAGCAATATCCCATAACCTGAGTATTGGAAATTCATAATTGAGAAAATGCCTACATTATTCATGGCCCTGAGTAAAGTCGATGCATTGAAACAATGGCGCTTTCCATGCTAAAGGTTCCTCCTTCAGCCCAGTCGTTCATAGTTCATTCATGGTTAACCTATTTAGAACGGGTACACATTATTGTGTATCATTATTTTATGCTTTAACTATTGAAAAATAGCAGATATACAAGCTCACAGCGCGGCACCGAGTGCCGCGCTGCGAGCTTGTAGATCTGCTATTTTTGAAAAATCGTGAAAATTAGAATTTTGACCCGATTCTATAAGTGTCTTTTGAATCCTTCTCCTTTTTTTTGGAAAAACCCATGTTTCTATGTCAGTAATCTGGCCAGCCATCGTCAAAGAAAAGGTCCTTTTCACTTAACTGGAGCTCAGTTAGTCTGTTCTTGAGAGACTACTATGTCAGTGGTTCTCAAACCTTTTCATGTGAAGGACCCCCAAAATGATATGTATTTGGCCAGGGACCCCCATCTCAAAATATTTAGTTCCAGGGACCACCCAGAAGCAAAATTTGAGTTATAAACGTTCGCTTTGAAAATACATATTCAAAGATTTGCACACATTTTCACTACTTTTTCAAAAATAGCAGATCTACAATGTATATATCTTGTATATCTGCTATTTTTCACTGGTTAAAGCATTCAACAATCCTAGGCCTAAATGGGTTTTAAGAATCAATGGGGTAACGGAATTGGAAGAGAGACAAGATGGAGCTACATTCAGGAGACATTTATTGAGGATAAGAACAAAAGGAAAAGGCACAGCTGAGGCTGTGCAGGGGGGGGGGGGGAAACAAATGCTCTGTCATTGTTCAACATCTCTTTATGAGGTGAATCGCCCGCGCAATTTGAAAGGAAAAACAATGAGAGGGTGCGAGGGAGGATGAAAAGACCAGAGAGAACGGGAGATAACGAAAACGTCATTAATCAGTGCTGATACGGCCACTCACTCATTTATCACTGCCACTGCTGAAACCGCAACACACTTGAGTGTACATGCCGTTATGCTGATTCAAGGTACTTTCGGTCCCATCCTAATTTACAGTACACTTTAAGACAGAATAAGACATAATAAAGCCATAATAAGAAATAATGTGTTGGTAATTAGAAGAACTAATATGTTTTATTAGACAGAAACAAAAACAGAATAGCAGAAAGAGCGAATACATTTTGTGGCACCGGCACCTGACGACTGGCAGTTCGCCCGTCAGTCGTACTGCATCGCCGGCGATAGGACTGGCGGCCGCCGCACGGAACTGTAGGTAGGACCGGCATCACTGGTAACTGCCGCGGCAGCCACCACCGCACGGACCGGCAGTTTACCGTGACAGGACCTGCCGGTGCCAGAGAATGCATTCGCTCTTTCTGCTATTCTGTCTTTGTTTCTGTCTAATAAAACATATTAGTTCTAATTACCAACACATTATTTCTTATTATGGCTTTATTATGTCTTATTCTGTCTTAAAGTGTACTGTAAATTAGGATGGGGCCGTACTTTCTTTGTAGTAGCCACGACTGTGCTCTGCAATTACTACACTGACAAACCTGAGCACACCTGAGTCCTATCCACAAGTTTCCTTGGGAGCTTACTGGGGAAACGAGAGTGCATGAATATGGGCATCATTTCACGTTGTCATTCATTCAGTTCATTACGTGATACGTGCCAGTCAATAATATGGGAACACAACCTGACAGAAAAAAATCTATTGAGAAGCTAAATCTAGTCTATTAGTCTGCGATTGGTGAAGATGGTGTTAAAAAGTGGTCCCGTATCACACAAGACATGGATGGGTTCTATCAATTCATCTCTGCATGGGGATTAAATGATGTCAGGGCTTGATAATAACCCATTGATCATTCATTTGAATCAGTGCTGTGGAGGGAGAGCTACAACATTATGGATGAAAAGTCGTAATCCTGATCACATTACTAACCTATAATTGCAGCTGCATGAATACAGGAGTTTCAATCCTCTCCTTCAACACGAACAGCCCACGTACCGTCTGACTGACAGCTGTCATTGTTGACGGAACCCATGTGGAACCAGAACAAATTATGTTTTGATATTTCAAGTCGACAAAGCATTGTCTGTGAATGAAATTGATTGTATTGAGCTGAATGCATTAAGTGTCTCTTCTGACTTGGCACTACATGCCCCTATTTTGTGCATGTCATAATAGGTGAACATTTTAAAAGTATATTTCCACAAATAAAATAAAAAATGTTTGGAAATGTTTAAACACCACTGCACTAGAGAGATTTCGCATAGGATATCGTCGTTGTCGGGCAGAAACATTGTACTGTATCTCCAAGTTTCAAATGTGTATGTTTTTTTGCTAAGTAAAAACCTGCTTCATCATACAAGGCCGTCACACAAAACTAGTGAAAAAAGCTGATCTACAAGCACACAACACCTTGCACCGCGAGGCGTTGTGTGCTTAGTGCTTGTAGTGCTTGTAGTAGCTGTTTTCACTAGTTTAGTTAATTTTTTAAATGATAAATACAAAACGAACACTTTTGGACATACATGGTTTCCACCCGACAACGACGATATGCAACAATGGCCATGAGCCATATTGAAACCAATAATGTCACAATTGAGATTGTGCCTATGTGGTCCATGCTCTGACAGGCTTACAGCCATGCCATGCCAAAGTGTACTGAGACTGATATAATTCCCCCATGGACTGATGTCATACTGGTGGTTATCTCATTTAGGAGTGACACTTCAGATCATTTGGGAAAACAGGCTGATGGTTCATTATGAGATTAAGCTGCAAGCGCACTCGATAAATAAGGCTATATTGCACGGCTTATCGAGGACTGGGTGCAGCTATAATCAAGATCATGGGAGAAGTGGAGTGGAGAGGAGATGGCTAATGAGTGTTAATGAGGACAAAATGCTAGGAAGACACCTGATTACCTACCCCAGTGGATCTCAAACTTTTTCATTTCCCCCATAACCGAGTGTACAAATGGAACTAAATTGGCCCTGCGAGTGCCCATTTGTTTCCATTTGTATCTGTAAGGATCCATTTGTAAATCCCTAAAGAACCCTGAGGGTATCTGGACCCCACTTTGAGAACCAATGAAGTACCCAATTCACACTAATGAAAGTAAGCCATGGGAAGTGTGTTTCCACTAGTCAAATTCCAGTGTGTCTTTGTACTGTATGCTTGTGTCTCGAGCTCTCTCTTTCTGTTCATCTCCCATTCTGTTCTCTCTGGGTATGTCAGCTGTGACTTATCATTGTTTCATGTGATATCGTTCCACTGTGTGAATGTGCATTATTGTGTGTGTGTGTGTGTGTGTGTGTGTGCGTGTGTGTGCGTGCGTGAGTGCGTGCGTGCGTGCGTGCGTGCATGTGCCACTGAGCCGGTGAGGATTGGCTGTCAATCACCCATCAAAAGCGACAAGAGTCCTCAGAGAGCATTCATAATGAGAGGGGAAGTGATTGAGAGAGAGCGAGAGAGTGACAGTGAGAAAGAGAGAGAAAGATGGGGGGGGGGGGGGGGGGTGGTTGATGACCGTAACAGAGATGGGGTGACACAAAGGGACAGGAAAAGTTTATAAGAAAGTTTTGCTTGCCAACGAGTCAAGGACAATGACAGACTAGTCATGTAGAGTTAGACTGAGTGATGAGAGAAACAGCCAGAGGCAAGTCGTCCTAGACTGAGGGAAGAGCAGAAGCGATACTTATTTATATTTCATTGTACGAAACAAATGTGTCACATTTTTCGTTTGAAAATCAGTTATTTTCAGGCGAGAAGTGTGTGGTATACATTAGCCATCAAGATTCCGTTTGGAATGCAGAATGACAAGAATGTCTTGTACAAACAAGGGACAAAGACAAATGGCCCACAGATAAACAAGTTTCCAGTACGATTGTAAAAGCCAGCCTCTAGCATTAGCCTGGTGTAGCCAGACTATACTGTATACTCATGCAGCTAACTAACTGCAGTATATATCCCTCCCTTGTGTTAACATGGGTGGATTGTTTAGCTGTGCTAGGCTAGTACAGCATATACCCCAGCTCATAAGGATTCCACAAGACATGCTTGAGTCTCAACAGCATGGCATCACCAAACAGTCCATCCATCGTGAAATATAAAACAAAAATCTGTCACGCCTTGTGTGAAGTAAGCAATGCTATTTAATGTATGAGTTAATTTCATTAAGCATCCAGCCGGCCAATCCACGGTGCGTCCTGCGAAGCTTGGCCAATGGGACCCTGGGCGTACAACAAACTTTGAGACGTTTGTGCCAAGATGTAGGCCATCTAGGCCAGATGTAGGCCACACTTCAGAGCCCAGATATTTTTTGGGAACCAGGAGCACCGCTCCAAAAACTGTGGTGACCCTTTTTCACAAATGTTAAAAGGATCCCTGGCTAATACAGTAAGAGATGTTTAGATATGTTTATTGCTGGTCAAATAAAGGCACTAGAAAATGGCGTCAGACAATATTGTACAAATACAAGCTGAATCCATTATTATTTCCACTCTATATGGGCACGATGTTAACTAAAAACCAACTTAATACTTCAAAACAATATTCTTTATTAACACATGCATTACATGGACCACACATGGACAAATTACATCAACTTGCGCAGGGCATTGTCCCCCTTGAGCAAAAGATAAACTATTTGTAAATAAAGTATTTAGTATAAAGTATAAAGTGTTTTTATTTTTTGTTATAGAGGGCAATTATAATAGGCATATAAGGCTGCTTAGCCAGGGATCCTTTTAAGAAGGTTGTACAGAAGTCTATCGGGTGGTTGCATGGATGTGTATGTGTCAGTCGTGTTACTCAGGTCGACTAAGTACAGTATATAAAGGGTTTAAGAGGTTAAATGCTATTTGTTTTATTTATCCAAGAAGTTCAATGAAAAGACATTTGAAAGAAAGAAACTCCTGTTTCTCTTATTGTGTCCATAGGTGAGAGAGTCTGTGTGTGGATACAAAAATTCAAACATGCCACAACCAAGTTGCATAAACTGGCTTGTAGAACTGTTTCAGACACCGAATACCTGCCTATTGTGAACATTCTGCATCCTTATTGTTGCCCAGAGTTTGATACGCTAGGGTTCAGGGTTGTACTCTGTTAGCTTACTGGCCACTGGGTACGTTTCTTCAATATTTCTAAAAATATAAAAACAATGTTTAAGGACACTCATGGCTTTACCAACACGCCAACGTGTTCAGGAATATTTGTGTTGGGATATATTAGGAGAGTCTGGAGGTTGAGGTGCAAGAAGAACGTTAGTTCTGCCTCTTGCAGTATGCTGATCTCTCTAATCAGAATGAGCAGCTTGTCAGTGCACACTTCTCATCATCTCATTAATCGCAATCACTGAGAATAATCTGCACCGCGTTACTCATCTACACAAACACACACATTTGCATGCACAACACACATACCTGGAGGTGCATGCATGTATGCGTGTGAGTGTACACAGTGGACTGTACACACACGCACACGCACACGCACACGCACACGCACACACACACACACACACACACACACACACACACACACACACACACACACACACACACACACACTACACACTTGTCTGCCAAGCCTTAAGTAATTCTGACAAGGCATGACATCCTTTTTTGAACTGTACTCGTGTGTGGCCATCGGATGGTGCGACCTCTCTAATTTCGGCGCTCGTAATGAAAGTGGATATAATTACGGCTCATCATGCTGACACTGACCTCTAATCCTTATCAATTGACAGCCAGCTGCCTACTACTACTAATACGAACCGAAAATAAACCTAACAACCTTCAATCAATTCAAATCAACTCAATTTAAATTGCAAATGAAAGAGAGAGAACCAGAGGGGGAGAGAGACGGAGAGAATCCGAGAAAGAGAGGGAATGAAAGATTTAAGACGGCTCTTATCTACTGGTTTGGTTCTCTGCTGGTCTTTGGCTCCTGGAGGATCAGAGGCGAGTGTGTGTCGTGTCTGCCCCTGCACTCTTTGATGTTAGCTGTATGAGAGGCGAGGCTCAGAGCCTTTCATGTTAATACTTTGTATTCAAGGGTTCCAACCCTGTCGAGGGTTACAGTAAGACCAACCCCTTCACACGGCCCATTGTGGTGCCGCAGAGCCCGTCGATGGTCTGTCTAGTAAGTGGTGTAAGGCAGCCCCTATTCCAGTAAAGGGCATCATTATATAAAGGGGTAAAATGTGATAAGAAATGTGCTCTGATACTTTAGCTTTGAAACCTTATCTTATGTCCATGAACGTCATATTTAATACGTATTGGGGCGGTAGCGGGTTCAGAGAGTTAAGCAGCAGTCTTGGAGTTGTTGGAAGGTTCACGGTTCAGTCACTGTCCCTGCAGTGTTGTGTGAAAAACTAGTTGTGTCTGTATCATTGTTAACTGCTGCTTTTTAGTCCTTTGTGTTTTATGAATTCCACACAGCACAGATTGGACAGTGAGGAAAATGGGTTTGCCAGTATTTTTCCCAAGTTAGTGGCTTGAATAAAGAAAACTAATTTGGAATGAAAAGGTCAGTGCTTTATTTAACTTTACAGATCAAGACTTTGCACCAGTATGACATCACACAATGGAGCCTTGGTTCTCCGTTTCCAGAGGGACAGCTGTTTTTAGGAGAAATGTTAATCTCATGCTTAATTTATACTCTGTCATATCAAGTATAAATAATGTATAAAGCATGCATGGGTGTTTTAGATATTGACATCCTGTGCTACAGCTGTCTGATAAGCCCCGGATCTCAAAAAGGGGGGATAGTCCAGGCTCTTAGGGATATTTTCGTTCTAAACTGAAGCACCAAATATGGCCCAGAAGTAGCCCAGGGCATACTTCAATGATTTAGCTAAGGCGCCCAAGACAGCGATCCTTGGGGTCGAGTGGCCAATCAAATATCTGCCAACTGAAAACAGTTTTGCCTATAACTTTGAAACCAAGTGAGCTAGAATTGCAACCTTGGTGTCTATTTCCTGTTTTTATGACAATTAAAAACATGGAATGCTTATCTTTATGATTGGTTGTGTCTGGACAGCTAATTTAAATATTTCCAAGAAGGTTGCTCTATGGAAAATCTGTTATAACTTTTTACACTTTTTGGCAAACTCTCGATATACAGAGCAATCTTTGTTCCTCTCAAATAGGTCATCAAGTGTGGTTCATCATGAATAAGACCACGGAAACAAGGGTTAGGGTGAGAAGTTCAGTCACCCAGGAGAGACAGCTATGGTCTCGGAAGCTTCTCCCTGGGGAGGTACTCGTTGCATGTCCCATATAGCAAGGCATACAGTATGTATATAACATGGTAGTAGCATGGCATGGTACAGTATATAGCATGGCATATACGTAGCATGGTATGGCGTATAGCAGTGTTTCTCAAACTTTTACATTTCAAGGTCTCCCCTTAACTCTGACAGTGTACAAATGGTTCCATTTGTACACTGTCAGAGTTAAAGACCTCTATGGGTCTATGTGGACCCACATAAAGGAACCCACAGTCTCTGGAATCCACTTTGAGAACCACTGGCATATATATGTATGTATGATATATGCCATGCTATGCTATATGATATGCCATACTATACTCTATACTGTAGACCATATGGTATTCCATGCTATATATACTATAAAGAATATTCAAATTGCATGGCCTCAGATGTTATACAAATTGTCTCTACAATCAGGTTGCTTCCCACAGGCCCTGAAAACAGCAGTCATCAAGCCACTCTTAGAAATAATTATTACCAACAGTATGGATTTATAGAAACCATTGTTCCAACGGAAATATCATGTGCTTTATTTATTTAGACTTGCTGCTGCTTACATGTGTGAAATCAGAGCCTGTAATCACAAACTGGAAAGACAGTTTCTGAAGAATGTGTGACCTTTCTTCTGGCAAGAAAATACAAAAGTAGTATTGCTCATAGAAAGATCTGATGAAACCCTTCGTAATGTCTGTGACCTGCATTCTAAGTACGTTTATGGACTCAAAACACACACAAGCACATAGATGTGTGCGTGCTTACTCACTCATCACAACCAGGGGCATAGTTCTGCCGATTTAAAATGACTCCAATACGGAACTAAAACTTCCTATGATTGGCCGCTAGTTGCGCTGTTTTCCCCCCCGGCCGATCGCAAAAAGAATTGTTCTCCATTGGATCCCATTCATACTTTCGTGTTCTAACCTTAATTAACATTTTCATGAATACTTTATGGTTCCTATCGCTAGTGTAAAATTGCCTTTCAATCACCATCATATGCGTTTTGTCAAAATTTGGTCCAATTTATTTTAAAATAAATGATAAAGTTGTGGGGGGCGTGGCCAACTAAACTGATACCAGCCGGCTGTGTTCTTCTTCGTGAGCTGTATTTCGGGAGGCTCCGACCACATTCTCCCATGTATCCCTGCGGTTGCACGTGACCGTTGGCAGCCAATAGCATCCTTTGGTGCCTTTACAATCTATGATGGCAACACCCATGCCAAGGACCCATATTGTGTCATTTGCGCTGCATAGAAACGAATGGCTTCGCTTTGTCCATATATTTTATAGTCTATGATCACAACAGGAAGCAGTGGTGTAAAGTAACTAAGTAGATTTACTTAAGTACTGTACTTAAATACATTAAGTATTTTGAGGTATTTGTACTTTACTTGAGTATTTCCAATTTTCAATACTTTTATTTCTACTCCACTACATCTCAGGTTCAAATATTACATTTACTTTAGTTACTTTGTAGATTTGGATTATTATTACAAAACAAACATTAACCACTGTACAAGCTCACAATTTGTTGGGCGACACATTGTGAGTTTGTAGATCTGCTATTTTCAAAATATTCTTATACATTTGAAATGTTGTACTTTCTATTTTGTACTTTCATACTTTTACTCAAGTCAATTTAGAATACAGGACTTCTACTTGTAAGGGTGCCCTCACACCAAAATACCTATGAGAGTGGAATCCACGTTACGCCAATGCCTTTCAATGATAAGGGAGCGTTTTTTGCAGAAATCTTCTGCTGGCATGAAACCGCTTCACTCTCATTGAAATGCATTGGCGGAACGCGGATTCCACTCTCATAGGTATTTTGGTGTGAGGGCACCCTTGAAATCCTCTGCTGGCATGAAACCGCTTCACTCTCATTGAAATGCATTTGGCGGAACGCGGATTCCACTCTCATAGGTACTTTGGTGTGAGGGCACCCTAACAGAGTATTTCTATACATTGCAGTATTGATACTTTTACTTAAAGGAGCTATAGTCAACTTTTTCTTGAAAAACGGATGCTAAAATAAAACTAATGTTTCGAAAATATTTTATAAAAAAATAAGATTCATATATGTGTTTCTATTCAAAAATGACCACAAAAAGCGTAAAATAATGATAAAATAATAATTTTGGCCGTTGTCAGGCCGACACTTTGTTTACATTCTAGCAGACAATTGGACTCGAGTCATGATGACTCGACTTGACTTGACTTGGGAGTCATATTTTGACGACTTGGACTTGACTCGGACATATTGGACAAAAACTTGAGACTTGACTTGACTTGGAAGACAATGACTCCCGACTCGACTCGACTTGAGACACGCTGACTCGGACGACTTGCCGCTACGCCACCCACCAAAGCAGTCGTGAACGCCACGCTATAGGTTCACACTTTTATTCATTGATTGATTGCAGCCACGGAGGCACCACACACACACAGCACGAATGGCTATACTGCTGCCCCCCAGCCTAATAATACAGCCACTACCGGTTCTGCTGCTGCAGTTCCATATAAAAACTTCCACTCCGATGGTAAACAGAGGAACACTCAATGCAAGATATGCAACGCTAAACTCAAAGACAAAGAGGGAACGACGTCAAACTTTGTCCGCCACTTGAAGACGGCGCATGAAGAGAAGTGAAACCAAACATAAGAACATAACATTATTAGAAGTGTTTGCGCGTGTGCATGTGTGTGTTGGTGATATACTGTCGGTCGATAATTTTTTGAACATTAATAATAAGACAACAATGTCACTCACCACTGTCACGAACGTTGATCTGTGACTGCATAAATAATAATATCCAATTATCCATCATGGTAGCAAGCCTCCGTCTGCCAACACTTTATCACTTTTCATAACATACATCCAGTCGTCAGCAGGGTTAAGAACTTCACTAAATAACTCCCACGCAAAAGCTTTATTCCTTCTCATTTAGCCTCCGACAAGTTTTGCTTCGCTAGAGTTGAATTTAGTTCACTCCACTCTCTGTTATTTTCCAGTTTGTCGCTGGAGCGTGTCGCTGTTACTACATGTCATCTTTTCGACACCCGACTCTATGGTCGAAATAATGTCCGTTCGGAAAAGTGAGATTTCCCCGTATCCTTTTGGAACATGGTGGGACCCCAAACAAATGCATGTGTAGTGGAGTATAGGCAGCTAAATTTGTGCCTGATGAGAAATGACATTAATATACAGTACTAGTAGTATAAAGCATGCACGTTAAGATTATTGTGTCTTGTTTGTTTTTGTTTTTAAAGCAATAGGCCTGTAGAAGTATTAAATGTTGCAAAATGTTGAAAATAAACATTTGTCAAACATGCCATTTCTTTAATGGAATGTATCCTTTGCCATCTACCTAGGTTCTAAATGATCAGACATGTAATGGATAAATGAATAGCTGTTAAGCTGTATACTGGTTTAATTCATGCAGAGTTGCAGACTAATCTGCATGCTATTTTTTGACATTTACTTTAGGAAGAAAGGTTTCTCTCTTCAAGATATAAACCTGAGATATAACCTGTGACTCGACTTGAAAAGCGTGTGACTTACTCAACTGACAACCTTGTGACTTGACTTGACAACCTTGTGACTTGATTTGACGCGACTTGACTCGACGCGACTTGACATGACAACCTTGTGACTCGACTCGACTTGACTTGACATAACCTTGTGACTCGACTCGACTTGACTTGCCCACAACAGAAAAAACTTGAGACTTGCTTGAGACTTGGACCAAATGACTTGCTACTCGACTTGGACTCGGATCAGAGGGACTTGTACAATTGTCTGCATTCTAGTCTATAGATTAGGATGTAAACAAAGTGTCGGCCCTACAATGAAAAAGTTGACTATAGCTCCTTTAAAGTTGTACTATGTAACTTTTTTTATAAAACAAATCTTAAAATTCTCCTAACTATTAAATCACAAAAGTTTTAGAAGATCCGCGCCGTGAATTTCAGCCTGTAAAGCCTTCTCTATATGTAAACTGAGATCCTTGCCGTGG
This sequence comes from Nannobrachium achirus, assembly GCF_963921795.1. Lineage (NCBI taxonomy): Eukaryota > Metazoa > Chordata > Actinopteri > Myctophiformes > Myctophidae > Nannobrachium > Nannobrachium achirus. Next base: position 51,819,592 of record NC_137819.1, on the reverse strand, counting down.
ACCGGATCTCGCGCCAAAATTGCGTCATCACACTACCGGCCAATCACAGCGAGGGTTATACAACTGCCGGCCAATCACAGCGCATCTTGAAGTGGGGTCGCTATGGCAGCCATATTTGTTGTCGCCCGTTTGTACCATCCCTTCTCTAGGTAATTTCGCCTACCAGGCAGGGTGAAGGAGTCCGTATCTCTGGAATTACTGAACGCACAGGAACAAGGGACCCCTTAAAAGATAGATCTCAGCGAGGTGGAGGCAGACGCGGGGGTCTGAAGGTACGAAAAACGGACGAAAGACGCGGACGCGACCGCGGTTTGCTATAGGGCTAATGACCACTAGTTGGGCAACTTACACAGTATGGCTTTAAAGAATGGGAGTACTTTTTCCATCACTGGCAGGAAGTGGGCATAACACATCGTCACTGTCAGGGCAGAAACCTTGTATCTCCGAGTTTCAAATGTGTACATTTTTTCGCAAAGTAAAGCACTGCTTCATCTACAAGGCCATCGCACAAAAAGTAGTGAAAACAGCCGATCTACAAGCACACAACGCCTTGCGGTGCGAGGCGTTGTGTGCTTGTAGATCGGCTGTTTTCACTAGTTTAAAGCATTTTAAAAATGATAAATACAAAACAAACGGTTTTGGACATGCAAGGTTTCCACCCGACAACGACGACATGCTGGTTTTCTGTAGAGGTCAAGGGCCGTGCATCATTTTGTGACAGGGCCGCTGGGAAATGGCCACAGATGGCGCTTCATCTCCCATCCCCTCTGAGTCATGCTGTGTGCCTTCCTCTCTGCCTTGCTTCCTATGCCTTCATGGCCAACCAGGGGTGTCGCACCAAATCCTGGGCCCTGGGTACAACCTCAATTATTTTGTGCTTTAACTATTGAAAAATAGCAGATATACAAGCTCACAGCGCGGCACCGAGTGCCGCGCTGTGAGCTTGTAGATCTGCTATTTTTTTTAAATCGTGAAAATGTGTGCGGAGTCTAAATATTTCAAATCCTTCTAAAGTTTTTTTTGAAAAACCTGTGTTTCTATGTCAGTGGTGCTCAAACATGTTGATGTGAAGGACCCCCAAAATGATACGTATTTGGCCACGGACTCCCATCTCAAAATATTTAGTTCCAGGGACCCCAGAAGCAAGATATGAGTTACAAATGTTCACTTAAAAAGTACATATCGAAATAATCAAAGATTTGCACGCATTTTCAAAAATAGCAGATCTACAAGCTTGCAGCGCTGTGAGCTTGTATATCTGCTATTTTTCAATAGCTAAAGTATAAAAGAATTAAGGCCCCCTCCACCTTGGGCCCTAGTAACTCAGTCCTCCCCCCCCCTTGTGACGCCCCTGTGGCCAACACTCGTTGAGATCATGTTTGACGCTCTGCTCGTTTGGTTCACACTTCAGAAACACGTGGCAGGAGAGAGAATCTGCCTAGATTGGCCAGCAGATACTTTCGTGATTTCAGCTTAGAGAAACGTCACCTCACAATGTATCGAAAAAAACACAGAATTCACTTGATTGACCATTTTATTTCCAATGAGAGATCCACTCTCATGCCTTTTTTTGCCTTTAACTGGATTTTCTTTTGCAAAGGGACACGCGGCTTAAAAACAAAATGTAGCCTTGGGATTTGTGAATAGAATATACGCAGAATCCCAAAGCCATTATCCAGTAGGAATTTAGGGTAGAGCTGTACTGAATGTCATTTGTTAACATTCATTGCTTGAATTGAGGTCTTTGATGAAGCTTTGAATATCTGTCTTCATTAAAACAAACACGAGATAAAATAATCTTCAGACCTGTGTGGATCAAGCTGGCGCTAAAAGGTTCCCCAATGCATTTCTCTCCCTGGCATTGGCATGCATGATGGCTGTCTTGCAATCAAATCTCTCACTGGAAGGTTTAATATTCGCAAGGTGCCTCTCACGCAGCAGAAAGTAATGTTACACTTCACTGGAAATGGAATAAAAGCTTATTGAACGTTCAGAGTAAGTACCGCTTGCAGCTATTAATTGTGCCACACTCGAAAATTAATAGACATGTGCAAACAAAACCTAAGCCTGCTCATCCTTCCCACCAGGGCTGGGCAATGGCGTTTATATTCACATCGTTCTGTCAACCCACGTTATTTACTTATTCATGATTGTCGCTGGAAACTAAATTGCATTAGATAGATATAAACAAGGTGCAAGAATGATGAGAGCAGGATGCCATTGCAACAACGCCTCGCCCACTTCATTATAAAAAAAAGATCAGTCATTCTCTCTGCACTTTTTGTTAAGTAGTTGATTTAATAGCAACGGCAAATTAATGTTCAAATCAATTCAGTCGGATGTCATCTTCTCTGTAAAAAAATACTTTTGAATGACTGACATAAATAAATACCAGCAACAAGTGCTGTTACTAGTTACTTTGTAGATTGATTATTACTACAAAACATACATCCCTATACGTTTCGACCATTCAAAAATAATGTGTTGCGATGCGACGCATTGTGAGCTTGTAGATCTGCTATTTTCAACAGATTTTTATACATTTGAAAACTGAAACGGGACATTCTGCCCAACGAGTACTTTTACTTTTGATACCTTTGAAGCCAATACTTTTGTACTTTTGTACTTTTCGAATTCCGAACTTTTACTTGTAACAGAGCATTTCTGAATTGCAGTATTGATACTGTCACTTACAGTAAGCAAAACATTTGCATACTTTTTACACCACTGCCCACATGTTCATAAAGTGGACCCTGAGTGGATCCAGGAGCAGTCTGCCGGTTTGTACCTGTCTTCTACTATCCATGTAAAGAAATCAGGGTAGATCACGTATTGATTCCATTGATAGTTGAACTATGATTACATCACCTATAATCCTACCCCTAATACCCACCCCCAAGTGACATGAATATCCGGCCGTCCGTTCTAAATTTTGACCTTGATTATATTTACCTTTCGATACAAAACAAACTAATTTCTTCGGGGTAGCCTACTGATCATTCCCAACAAACTTTTAGTGCAGAACATAGCATCTCATTAAGGGAACGTTTTGTTCCCTTCATTTCTTTGAGCATTTTATTTCAACACATATATGGACAAACCCACCTTGACATGAACTCAGAGAACACACATTTATCGATAGACCAAGAGTAGCTATGGAATAGGTAATTAGACCCCTTTTTTTCATTTTCCCTCTTAAAATTGCTAAATACAAGGCACAAATACTTTCCATACAATGAATCAATTATTTGCATTGCAAAACGATTCGATACCGATTACTGCATTTAAAACGATACCGATACGATACAAAGCCAAAACGGTACGATATTTTGCTTTTGCAAACGAAATAGTAGATCATTGCAAATTAAAATCGATTTTTTGATTCAGTTACTATATCGTTACTCCCCTACTACATACCTATACTCTTTCCTGCATATTCTATATATCCAGTGACTAAATCCCTCCCCCCTTCATATTCTTTACACTCCCCATTGCTGCTAAAAAAAAGTTTTACCCTTACTTGTCCTTTCTTAAGACTGTACTGTTTTCTTTTCTTTTTTTGAGCGGTGGTCACACCGTCTCCATAGCGTGGCCGTGTGTGTAGGTATGTATGTTTGTATGTATGTTTGTATGTATGTATGTGGGTGGGTGGGTCTGTCTGTATGTAGCCTGTGGTGTAGTACCTTTTATGACCACACATGTTAAGGGAGGGGCGCTGTTTTCAGGCCAGGCCAGGCACACACACACACACACACACGCACACACACACACACACACACACACACACACACACACACACACACACACAGGGGGGGGGGGGGGGGGGATAAACCACCGCTCAGTTCACACGGGTGTGATTTTAATCATAGACTAACACATATTATTATCTTTTTAGATATCCTTATTTTTTTATTTTATTGTTATCATAGTCTGCTGTGTGTGACACACCAACATTTGGCTGCTTGTACTTGTATGTGTGTGACAAAAAGTAAACCTTCGTGCATCTTGACTCATGAACTATTTGTCAAATAGAAAACGGAACAGGCCAAAAACATAACCCTGATCTGACTCTGTTTGGTGGAGGTAACAACAGCCAAGGTGATTTCTCTATTCAAATTGATGCCCTAACTATTCATACTGGTTGATGCATTTCTTCGCAGCGGAAAATAAACCTTAACCAAATAAAATTGCATGGCTTCACCACCTCAGAATAATCGAGTTCTGTGTGGATGTACTCATCTATCTATAAATGCGACAAATCTCTGTCTGTCTGTCTGTTTGTTTGTAATCCGCGTATCTCGAGAACCGTTCGTCAGGTAGTGCAGTGCCCGGCCTCGACCCGATCCGATACACGATTTTCTGGAACCAGCACGACAGGTTCGGATTCCGATGTCTGACATCAGGGTTTTCTGGAACCGGCACTGTGTCTGCATAGATCTCCATTTATGGGCATAAAATGGATGCAGACAGACAGATACGGATATCTCCATATATGAGCATAAATGGACACAGGCAAACAGATGGTCAAAGATCTTCATATATGGGCATAAAATGGACGCAAAAAGACAGATACAGATATCTCCATATATGGGCATAAATGGACACAGGCAAACAGATGGTCAAAACGGGTCCTATGACAACAGGTATAATGGGGTTTGCATTAAAGGGGGAACCAGCACTGTGTCTGCAACACAGTCGGAGGCACAGACAGATACAGAGATCTCCATAATGGGCATAAAGGGACACAGACAAACAAATACAGAGATCTCCATATATGGGCATGAAATTGATGCAGACAGACAGATACAGATATCTCCATATATGAGCATAAATGGACACAGGCAAACAGATGGTCAATACAGGTCCTACAGAGATCTCCATATATGGGCATAAAATGGACGCAGACAGACAAATAACTCCATATATGGGCATAAATGGACACAGGCAAACAGATGGTCAAAACGGGTCCTACAGAGATATCCAAACTGTATCATAAAATGGACGTAGACAGACAGATATCCCCATATATGGGCATAAATGGACACATGCAAACAGATGGTCAAAACAGATCCTATGACAACAGGTATTGCATTAAAAGGCGGGGCATTCATCCCCTATTTACATTGTTCCCGAGTTGGCCAGGGCCGACTCGGGCGGCCGAGCGTCTAGTGATATAAATAATAAATAACAGTTTGATAATACCAAGGACCTCCGACGTAAAAAAAAAAGATAATAAAAGGACTTATTTGGGATGCTCCTTTTAGGCAGGGTCTTTAACTGTACTTGTACTGTACTACTTTTTTTTTCTTTTTTCTTTTTTTGCATTGACTATACTTGTACTGTTCTCCATTTTTGTCTAATAAAATACTCAATCAATCAATAAAGTATACTGTATATATTGTCGGGCAAATACATTGCACAGTATAAGAACCCTAACCCTTTATCCCTGTTTTTTATGGACTTTTAGTGAGGATTTTCACATTAAAACTGCTGCTAATGACTCTCATGTGGCTCAGTTGACTGTCGCTGCACTCACATGGGTGATTCTGTTCTTGATTCAATTGAAAGGAGATCAGAACTTCTTTTATGTGAGGGAAGAGGAGCAGTGAATTGCTCTTCTTTAAAAGCAGGGAGCAGTACAGGGCGTGAGAGTGCAGGACAATGTGACCTGTGTGTTCTTTACTTGGTACATACCACACTAACCTGGCAACCCTATTTTGGGCACGTCCTAAGCAAAGGTTCTGGTATTGCACAGCAAAAATAGCTGATCTACAAGCTTACAATTGAGCTGGTAGATTGTCTTATTTTCACTACGTAACAATATACGACGGGTTAAACAGAACACGTTCACATATACTACACCAGTAAGACACCTAAGGGCGAAAAGCGACATTGCCCTAAAGGGCGAGGTCACGCCATCCGTCTTGGCCATATATGGATTATGTTAATGCGGTTCTCCTAACAGGCCATCATCTGGGATACGTCACCTGTTTTAGCCCATATATGGAGATCCCTGCTCTGAGTATCTGACATCAATGTGATGTCACCTGTGATGTCACAGTGATGTGTCAGGGGAACCACAGTGTCAGGCGTTACCCGTCCAGACAGACGTCTGCAGACAAGCTGTGACGGTTCTGATAGTAAACTGCGACCTATGTCGCAACAAGCATACTAACAAGATAGAGAAAGAAAGAGCGAGCGAACAAGGATTGAGAGACAAGACAGAAGATGAGCTCCATTGCATTTCAATTATAAATCTCTCTCTCTCCTCTCCAATTCACTTCTCCTCTGAGAGAGAAGAGAATTGCAGCTGAATTGTGGAGCACTTTACACAAACATAGCACCTCTCCACCTTGCTGTTAACCCCAGGACCAGTAGTCAGAAGACTCAATCCAGGCATGTGTACACATAGACATACCCGTCTGTAAAAAGTGTCCTCTCCAGACCATGAATGCAGTTTTTTCGATTTTTTGGGGGGGTCAGCCCTACACAGTATGTCCATATATGGGAATTCCAAGATATGGGCTTAATATTGATGACATCATGGATCTCCAAAATAGAGACAAGGACTGACAGATACAGAGATATTTGCAAGTATGACTCGCCTCAACCACATTTGTGGTTCTTCTTTGTCACTTCTTTGCATCACATACTGTACGTACATTTTGAAACTTACCCTCTACTGGTCCTGCTGTACAAAACTGAGGTGTTCAGCACCTTTCATGCTAAAACCTACATTACAGCCAACTGTTCAGAAGTGAAAGCTTAAGTAGCAATTGCCAATTCTAAATTTAGGTGTGAATGTGAGTGGGCACTGACTGGGCAGAAAAATTGTGATGATTTGGTGCCAGACGCTAGCATTTAACAAGCTTAACAAGGGCACCATTGCTATATAAAATACTTTGTTGACCTGCCATTCGATATCCGAGTTCCTGAATATAATTTTTAGAGGCATATGAGTGAGATATCCAACTTCCACTCAAATAAGCAGCTTATTGTGCTGTACAGAAATAACTGACTCCTAAAAACATTTTACACTTGGTGTTTCATTGCTGTGAGACATACTGTAACAGGTGATGTGAGTGTGAAATGATTGTATATTAAATATCAAATTCAGCAAATCACAACTGCTTAGAGATGCACATGCGGAGCATTTCAATGCTGCACATGAGGCTAAAACAGTGGAGCAGTGGTGGAAAAAGTACTAATTTGTTACTTAAATAAAAGTATCAATACTACAAACTGTTATTACTCTGCAAGGGTGCCCTCACACCAAAATACCTAGAGTGGAATCCACCAATGCATTTCAATGAGAATGGAGCAGAAATCCTCTACTGGCAAAAAACGCTCCATTCTCATTGAAATGCATTGGAGGATTCCACTCTAGGTATTTTGGTGTGAGGGCACCCTAAGGGTGCACACACACCAAAATACCTATGGGAGTGGAATCCACATTCCGCCAATGCATTTCAATGAGAATTGAGTGTCATTGGTATTTTGGTGTGTGTACACCCTATGGCTAGCCTGACACTCAGCCTGAATAGACCATTTGTCAGCCTTCTGATTGGTCCCTGAGACTCCCTGACTGGCCAACCAGAAAAAAACATTCACTTTTTGCTATCGGGGGTGGAGTTTGTGCAGTGGAGAATGTTGCTTCAGCCTTTCAAAAACTGTCCGCAGTGCGCGACACGGAGATCGGCCGGTACGGTGATAGCGACGGCAAGCGTCAAGCGATCTCGCTCATCATAACGAATAAGCTTCAACAAACTAGTTCACATGTACCTTATCAATGGTCTAAGAGTCACGATTGGGTACATATAATTTAAATGGGCAGAATTACGAAAAGCCAGCCTATTATGTGAGGAGAAACATTCTCTCTGTCCTCTTCCTAGTACCCAAGATGCAATGCGCTTCTCTTTCTATCTCTGATCCAGAGGATTAAACTAATTAAAACATTTATTTTTCGGGGGAAAACTACTGTTTTGCTATGTAATTACTGTACCTTTTTCTTCCCTTTTTATTAATATCACGTAGATGTGTTTTTTGTGGTACTTTATATAGCTGTAATGAGGCTATGAAGGGAAAAAAAATCGCATCCACTACCACTATAAAAGAATCTGCAAAGAGGATTCTATCCCACTGGGATTAAACAAATTAAAACATATATTTTCGGGTAAATCCCCTGTTTTGCAATGTAACTACTGTACCTTTGTCTTCCCTTTTTATTAATATCACCTAGGTGTTTTTCCTTTGGTACTTTATATAGCTGTAATGAGGCTTTGAAGGGAAAAAAAAATCCCATCCACCTCCACTATAAAAACAATCTGCCCAGGGTTAATGTCCCATCATAGTAACAGGGCAGAATGGGGCGGGATTTGCAAAAGGGTTTATTGACATTTCGTTTCACTTCATTATTCAGTCTGAAGTCAGTTCCGCCCACAGCCTTTGCAGGGATGGGCGTTGCCAAAATGAGGCACTGTTCAGCGATTGGTTCACCGACCAACACATGACATAGTGTTGTTATGTGTGCCTGGCTGGCTAGTGGCTAACCTGTTGCTTGCTAGTGCTACTTGCTAACCAAAGAAACAGTCAGAATAGGAGCACTACGAACTAGTAATCAAACACAACATAACATGCCTGCTACTGGTGTTTCATAGCGAGATCGATACGATCGCATTTTACCGCAATTTACTGCATTTTACCGCGACACGATGTGCGGTACGTTATGGCGGCGGCGCTGGTGTACTTGGAAACACACATGAGTTCTGGGAAACCCCCACCCACGCTGATCACAAGACGTTGATTCACGACGCTGATTCGCCCGTTTGGATTTTCAACCGAGGCAGGCCTCCTCATTGAGAGCGATTCTAGACCTGAATCGCCGAAACAAAAAAATTAAAGGGGTGTGGCTAGCGATTCAGGGTCTGGAACTAGGCTACCCTATGGCTGCACCCATACCAAAGTATGGTCGCCAGTGGATAAACTCTTTTTGTGCGCGGCTGACTAAAAACGCAGAGAACACATCCTGTCCCAAAGCCAGTGCCGCACCTGTCAGTCACTTCCAGAACCCTCCCCTTTCCGCCTTAGACTCACCCGATTGGATGGAGGGGGAAAACCTGAGAATGCATCTGCTCCAGCATAAACGCAAGGTCTGCGCGGCACGCAGATATCCTCTACTGGCATGAAAACATTGTCGGGAGAACATCAAATACGTATTTTCCAGACAGAAATTCCAAAGGTGCAAACTGTTGTTCGTTTTTAAGTTATGAGATGCCGTTGATTTCAGATAAAACTTCGCTTAATGCAGCTTTTATTTGCGATTTGTGAACTCGCGTCGGACATGGGGTCCGCCATGTTTGTTTACAAAATGTGAGAGCTGTAGCAGCCGCTCGACCAATCAGGAGCGGTGTGAGGCGGGTTCGCTCGAAATGCAGCCTTTTGATTGGGAATTCGAAACCCAAGTTCTAATAAAGAGACTTGATGGGAGGGACACCAGACCGAGAAAGGAAGCACATTGGTGATGACGTAGCTTGGGATGGCTTGCGAGGCTATGAAAACGCCCCCTTCCCATTGAAATGCATTGGCGGAATGGGGATTCAGGTATTCACAATTTACTTGAGTAAAAGTATTGGCATCAAAATGTACTTCAAATACCAAAAGTAAAAGTACTCATGAAGCTAAATCTTCCATTTCATGTTTTCAAAATGTATAAAATGATTTGAAAATAGCCGATCTACAAGCACGATGCGACGCATTGTGAGCTAGTAGATCTGATATTTTCAAATAGCCGAAGTCTTAAGTGGTTAATGTATGAATGTTTTGTAATAATATTTGAAATCTACATTAGTATCTAGTATGTTTTCAAATAAATGTAGTGAAGTAAAAGTACAATATTTGGATCTGAGATGTAGTGGAGTAAAAGTAAAAGTATTGGAAATTGGAAATACTCAAGTAAAGTACAAATACCTCAGAATTGTACTTAAAGGAGTAGTTCACCACTTTTCAACCTGTCTTCATATAATAGGTCCTCACTAATGTTCACGATAAAATATCACAATTTTTTTCTACTCAGTCCAAGTCTCCTAGGAGAGCTGTATTGTAAGTCGCTTTGGATTAAAAGCGTCTGCTAAATGCCTAAACTGTAAACTGTAAACTGGGAAGTTCAGAATCCATCGTCTTGTGACATCACCATTTTCCAAAAAAAAAAAAAAGAATCAATATTTTTGAAAATAATATTTAGATTTTTATTATCGCGAGAACAATGGCTTCCACTTTAAAATTGCAACTTTTCAGGAATAGAAAGCCTGCAGTTTCTATAAACTGGATTGGCAATCGATGATGTCACAAGACGATGGGTTTCTGACCTGCCCACAGCCCTCCTCTGAGAAAAAAAAAAGAAAAAAGCTATTTTTGAGTGAGGACCAATTATATGAACATAGGTTGAAAAGTGGTGGAGTACCCCTTTAAGTACAGTACTTAAGTAAATGTACTTAGTTACTTTCCACCACTGCAGTGACGTTCTTTGTTCAAGACAGAATTTACATGCTGTAGATACCCGGTTTAGCGTGAACAGGCTGCAAATGCATATCGTCGTTGTCGGGTGAAAACCTTGTATGTCCAAAACCGTTAGTTTTGCATTTATCATTTTAAAAATGATTTAAACTAGTGAATGAGATGAGGGTGACACATTAATGCTTTAATAATTCATACAGTCCAACAATATGATTATGAATTGCACAAGTACTTTAATGGTACTGTAAGTATATTCTGGTGCAAATCCTTCTAACCTATTAAATTAATCTGATTGATGATTCATTTAGCTGTTTTAACGATTTGATAATGTCCTGGTTACTACACGACATGATAAATACTGTAGATTGCTTCAGACATGCACAAATAAATGTCAGAATATAATACAGCACATAGCACTTAGCCCTATGTTATAAAATTATGTAAACTAGACCTTACCCGTTCGAAGATATGTGCTCCAAAATATGTGCAGAGTGTCGGTTGTGGGGAAAGTTACTGTAACTGGTACGTGCGTGAGAAAATGTGGGAGCATCATAATGTAAGGAGCAGCTCATGGAGGAGTGTATATTTATGATGGATACAAATAATTTAACAGCTAAATTAGGTGAATAGAAGTATGGGGATGAATGCGCTTGTTCCACATAGTTTTTTCATACCCGTTGGAAGATGAGACACACATCAAACGCACCTGGTGAAAGCGAGAGAGAAGAGAGAGAGAGAGAGAGAGAGAGAGAGAGAGAGGGAGAGGGAGAGGGAGGGAGAGAGAGAGAGAGAGAGAGAGAGAGAGGGGGAGAGGGGGGGGAGGGAGAGAGAGAGAGATAATGCACATTCCTAACTGTGAGAGAGAGGGGTGTGTGGGGCTTACAGATCCCATGGCCTGGAGGAACGGACCGTAACCCTGACGACAGGCTAAGAAAACGCTAATAAACAGCTTTAATTTGGGAGAAATGAAATTCGGGCTCCGTCACCATTGGTATAATGCTAATGGCCAATACCATGTGAACTTTGGGATCAGTTGCTGAAGCGAGTGAATAGATAAACGTAGATCAGCGTGAGCGTTAGAGCGTTAGAGCGTGAGTGTGTGAGTGAGTGAGTTTGCTGGTTTAATAGATAGATGGTAAGGGTGAACACATCAAAAGACATCACTGAATGTCCGAAAGCGGAGGTTGTCATTCCAGAAAGCTACTCTACATAAATTATAGTCCTGCCAACCATGATAGAATGGAAAATAATTGTAAAAATGTTACTTCCCCTTTGTCAATGAAATATTCTAGATACAGGCTTTGTGAATGATTCAGTTATGTGAATGCTGATGAGAACCTTTCACATAGACAGCTATCTGCAAGATATAAGCTAAGATAAAGCTGTTGTGCGCAAACCTGCGAGTGCTATGAAGTGCATGTGCGGATTCGCATCCGATACAGTTTGAGGCGTAAAAGAGTAACATTCGGTAAAATAGCTGTGTACTTTACATACAGAACAGTACCGCTACGTATATCCGTATCATGTGTTTGGTCCACATGGGAGGACTGTCTGGTCCAGCCTGCCTCCAACCCATCCTCCCCCATCCCATTCCCCACCCATGAAGGCCCCAAGGCAGCCCGGGGCCCAAACAGGCTTCCCCAGGCCCCACAGTTGGTGATCTAGTTTCTACAAGCCGGCACATATGGGATTCCTCCATTATTCATAGTCCAGGGAGGGACGAGTTGGAGGAGGGGGGAGTGATGGTGGTGGTGGGGTGAGTGTGCATGCATGCAGGGGCGTCAGTTGGGTGTCTTGAACGCGCACAAAGGCGCGCGTGCAAGACACCAGTCATGTTGCCATACCTTAGCTTTTTCTGAACTGACGCCACTGCATGCGTGCCTGCGTGTACAGTATGAGTATGTTTTAATATGGAGAGGGAGTAGCAGAGAAGACGCAGTTCTTCTGCGGTACACTGCAGCATGTCCACTGACCACAGGACTGGGCCCAGTCTACAGTACTGTAACTGACTGGCTCATTATCTCTGTTGGCCATGCGCTCATGCATGTAGCGTGTAGCGTAAATATAAATATACCCCCATGCATACCGTATAAGTCATATGCACTATTAAATGTATACAGTACACGCAATACGTACACGCATATACACATACTGTGCATACCGGTATACGCTCACCCCCACCTCCACAACACGCGCGCGCGCAAGCACATCACATGCACCAGCCCCGAGATGAACAGAAGGGACCAGGGAGTGAATTAGAAACCATTACCTCTGCATTCCAGTTACTGTATCGCTGTGCTAAAGAGCCTGACCAGAGAGAAGGAGAGATGGATAGATCCTAAAGCCCTCACCGGAGGAGAGGCGGAAAGATGGAAAGATAAATGTCCTAAGTGGAGGAAAGACGGGGAGATGGTAGAGCCCTCATCAGATAGATGGATAGATGGTATTAGAGCACTGTTTCCCAAATAGTGGTTCGGGACCCATCTGTGGGTCACAGACCAATTTTTATGGGTCACGACTTGAGTAAAAATCCAATTTACGTTGCCTACAAAAAAAGTAAAATATATATTTAAAAAATGTTCCCCTCTCCAAAAAAACCCCCCCAAAAAAACAACATTTTTCTTTTCAGAATAGGAAAATTGAGAATTGTATACATTTTCAAACCAAGAAACAAACACATTTAAGAAATGTCATAAATAAAAGATAATAATAATTAAGAAGTAGTGAAAATAACGCGCCACTAGTTTGGGTTCCCAGGCGAACGTGTCATTTCTTTTTTGGGTCACGTGCTAAAAAGTATAGAGCCCTCACCAGAGATAGAGTGATATGGTATCATGGTATAGAGCCCTCACCAGAGAGATGGAAATATGGTAGAGCCCTCATCAGAGAGATTGATATATAAATATATATCGTCGTTGTCGGGTGGAAACCTTGTATGTCCAAAACCGTTCGTTTTGTATTCATCATCAATAAAATGTAACTAGTGAAAACAGCAGATCTACAAGCACACAACGCCCGTTGTGTGCTTGTAGATCGGCTGTTTTCACTAGTTTTGTGCGACAGTCTTGTATGATGAAGCAGGGCTTTGCTTTACCAAAAGACGTATACATTTGAAACTTGGAGATACAAGGTTTCTGCCTGACAGTGACGATATACTGTATAGCCCTCACCGGAGGAAAGATGGAAAGATAGTGGAGCCCTCAAACAATCCTGTCCTCACACATGAGCAGTGACGGGTCGATGTGGAGATGAGGTGGTAGAATGACTTGGGAGACAGAGAGATGGAGGACTGGGTCTGTGCCTCCTGTCATGGACCATCAGCGTTAGTTTAACTCTGAGAGAGTGTTAAAATGGACCTGTAGTTTTACACACTCTGCACGCTACGACTGTGAGAACACGCCTCCGGGTTTTTATACCCAGAGAGTACAGAGAGATGACTACCCCGTCCAGGGACGTGCAGAGAAGGTTAGAGAGAGAGGCATGGGGGCTGACATTTCTAAAAGGGCATTTTGGTGGAAGTATCGAAAATAGCAAACCTCCGAGCTCACATTGCGTAGCAGCGCGACGCGTTGTGAGCTTGGAGGTCGGCTATTTTCGGTTCTTGATACCACACTGAACTAAGCATAATCAAGTCAATGCTGGAGATGTGGCGTAACGGCATGGATTTCTACACAGAGAGGGCAATTCTTTCAACATAAGACGCTGCACTCAAGTTTGGACAAGGCAATTCTTTTGAATGCTGCGTTCAGGTATGGCATGGAAAGAGGGTATTTGCATTTCTTTAACCATAGTAAAAACTGCTTTCATGGTCTGGAGAGGGCACTTTTTACGGACGGATAAAAGGGCAGGGGCTCAAGCCCCCTTTGATGTCTATGTGTGCACGTGCCTGACCCCATCTCTCTCACTCTTCCCTGGCTCATTTTGTCACAGGTGCACACACAGTCCTCTGTGGAAAAGTTACACATTAGTCACACTCACAGCATTTAATCAAACAACAGCATTATAATTTCATAAAGATGTGTGTGTGTGTGTGTGTGTGTGTGTGTGTGTGTGTGTGTGTGTGTGTGTGTGTGTGTGTGTGTGTGTGTGTGTGTGTGTGTGTGTGGGGCGGTCTTACCACTAGGCAAGGTTAGGCGACCACATTGGGCCTCAACAGTCAGGGTAGTCTCATAAGCCTCTAAGATTAGACATTTTTGAGCGGTGCTAACCGCTCCTATACGTGGCTGTGCGTGTGTCTGTAGCCTTTTTCCTCAGCGTTTTGCCACAGTAAAATGTGTGTACGTAGCATCATGTTTGTCTAGTGATGTCATATGTCGTATGTCTGTAGCCTTTTTCCTCAGCGTTTTGCCATAGCACGTGTGTGTGTAGCATACCCTGTACATCCTAGACTCAAATCCTAGTCTGAAGACTTTATGCAAGCACGACCACCGCTCACTTCACATTGGGTGTGATTTTTAAATATACCGGTGTTAGCCGCTCCAATACTTGACTTTGTGTGTACAGTATGCCCATGTGTATATATTTGCAGTGTTTCCCCACTGTATCATGTGGGTCTATCCCGTGACGTCATGTGGGTCATCACCCTCATCATCAGCACCACTCAATTCACACGGGTGTGATTTTTCATTCCAATTGAGGCCCATCAAAAAGTATGTGTTAAAATGAACCAAGATCGCCCCTTGGTCCAGAATGCAGTGGACTATTCCACTCTGCCACTGGCCAACGTCTCGTCACATTCCAGGAACTAAAGAGGGAGTGCACTGTTTTGACACTGACGGCAGAGAGGGGCAGAGAGAGATATGCCGGCCCGATCGATTTTTGAAAAAGAAAAGACACTTTGAATGCAGCTGCCAAATTGTCCTTACCTTTTAACGTGGGCACGTGCACGCATAGTGCATGATCTGTGCGCGACTCATGTAGTAGACCGGTAGACAAGATGACAGCTTTCGAATAAAAAAAAATCCATTGGAATAGACAAATCCGTTGCCAGGCTGTTATCCCTGCTGTATCCGCCGGTGTTACATAAGAAAACATTGGAAACGGCCAGTTGTGCGCTATGGCAACACATGGACACGTTCGCGCACATAGCAGACGATATGTGCGCGGATCATATGCCAGGCGGGCACAAGTATCAAACAGCTATCAAATAAAAAAAAAAACGTGTGAAAAAAGACGATGAAATGACCGTGCTGCTCCTTCCTCTGTTTACAATGTAAACAGATGGGACGGAAGCTACGATTGGGCCTTGGACAGGATACGGAAACCTAGATCCGGTCAGAACCGGAAATGCGTCAGGATACAGTTAGGAGGTGGGCCTAAGACTCCGAAACGGCTATATACAGCGATCATACTTTTAATTGTTTCATAATGATTAAAGCTAATTACATTTCCGGGAACGACGGGCATCGCAGCGTGGTACAGCGGGAAATCAGCGGTTTCGACGGGGATCGCGGGAAATGAGTTAAGGAAGGAGGAAAAATAATTTGTTCACAAATAAACTTCCAAACGAACTAACTTCCCTTTAAATTATGCTGCCGCACCTGACGTTATGGTTGTTGTTACAGTATTGCAACAGCAGCAACCAGTGTTGTGCTGCCTGTATTAATCTGTTTTTATTAATCTCATATCATCAATAAAATCATAATGTTTCGTAAAATATATGGGGGCCCACTGAAAATATACTCAAGTTGGGAATCGCTGGTCTATTCCTCCCCTGCTTGGAGCCGAAGACTGAACAGGGACTTTATAAAATGTTGATGGAGAGATGGGGAGAGAGAGATGAGTCATTTGAAAGTTTAAAGGGAGCTGGCGAAGAAGCAGGCAGAGGGCAGGAGGATGCGAGGAAGAGAGAGGGAAGCGATGCACTCAAGTGAGGAGAGAAAGACACCATGACTCATGCAAAGAAAGGGATGATGACAAGACAGAGAGAGAGAGAGAGAGAGAGAGAGACACCCGCTAAAGTAAAAAAAAGATCGTAAAAACTAAACAAAGCCCTCCAAAAAGGCCAAAGAAAGGAAGATGAAGAGAGCAATTGACATGCTGGGAAAACAAGGACGAGGAGAAGAGAGAGAGAGAGAGAGAGAGAGAGAGAGAGAGAGAGCCGGGGGACATCACAGGGATGGAGGAGAGAGGATGGATGGGGGGAAGTAGATGTAAGCATGGGGATAATCCTTGTCTCCCATTGTCTGCTGTTTTCAAACCGCTTTATTGTCTTCCTCCAGTCCCCATGAAAGAGACTTTAATGAGGGGAGCACAGCTTTGGAGAGCGTCTAGGGCACAGTCAGGAGAAAAGAAGAGGTGGATGAAGTGAGAGAAAGAGAGGAGAAGAGAACGAAGGCCGGTGGAAAGAGGAGATAAGGAAGGAGAGTGATGTCAGACATGGGGGGAGGGAGGGTGGAAGTGCTGTTTCATACACCTTCTACTTTGTTCTGTTTCTGCGTAGAGCAGACCTCATCACTTTCACCACAACGTTTCCTCTCTCTCTCTCTCTCTCTCTCTCTCTCTCTCTCTCTCTCTCTCTCTCTCTCTCTCTCTCTCTCTCTCTCTCTAATCCTCCTATGAAACAGAAACAGTACTGCAAGTGTATCCTCTGACCATTGATTATGAAGCTGTAAGATTTCTGAAGTAACTTTATGCATATGCACATGTTTCCTTTTGTACATGTGAGCACACAGATGTGTGTGTGTGTGTGTGTGTGTGTGTGTGTGTGTGTGTGTGTGTGTGTGTGTGTGTGTGTGTGTGTGTGTGTGTGTGTGTGTGTGTGTGTGTGTGTGTTTGTGTGTGTGTGTGCATAAGCATGCTGCTTAGGGGAGTGGAGGGGTACCGCTCATATGTGTGCAGCACTGTGCAGCCGTACCATATGTAGGTTTAGTCAGGGGCCTTAGGGAGATAAAATGGTAATTTCGTGCTAATCAGTCTAAAAGCGCCAAATTTTGCACAGATGTAGCCCAGGGCATGCTCTAATGATTTAGCTAGGGCGCCCGAGTCGGCAACATTCCGCTCCCATCAACTTTCTATACACTGTACTACAGGCTCTAGTCATGATTCTGAATCAATTGCAAGCATTTGTTTTGCACAAAAGACTTTCCATGGGCAAAAACACTGACCCACAAAACGATGGTTTAGTGATAATGGTGATGAGTCATCACTTTTCACAGTTTTGTTGGGGCAATTTTTAGCCCAAGGAATGTTTTTTGTGCAAAACCAATGCTTGCAATGGATTCAGAATCATTAAAGCAGATTTCACCCCCTCCTGTAGTACAGTGTATAGAAAGTCAATGTCAACTTGATTTGGCCACTGTGGCGACCCCGAAGGTCGCCGACTCGGGCGCCCTAGCTAAATGATTAGAGCATGCCCTGGGCTACATCTGTGCAAAATCTGCCGCTTTTATACTGATTAGCAACCCCAAGGCCCCCGACTAGTTGCAGCTATGACTCAGAATCAGATGTGACCACTTCATTGTCACATCACAGGATCACAGGTGTAAAAGAGAGGGTGAAATGCTTCTTTTGTGACGAGCTCTCAACATTTGCATTTACAGGAACATGTTTCAAATAGGGAAAGAAAGAACAAAGAAAGGAACACAGAACACTGTCAGAGTGGCCCACTGCGCATCAGTGTTCTGAATGACTGGAATCTACTACTCCACCAGGGTACACGCACGCACGCACGCGCACACACACACACACACACACCCACACACATGCATGAACACACACGCACCAACATATGCACGCAGATAGTCCCACAACGATGGATTGACAAAGTATGTTTGCGCATCTGGAAGCGTGCGCGCACGGGATCTGCTGGCTGGCATTGGGAGATAAAAGTCTCCCGTACCATCACCTGCATCAGCAGTTCAGTCGCAAACGGCAAATTGAAATGCAGCGAGCAGGATGGTTGTGAAAGCACAGAGAAGGTGGTGATGACAAATGAACGTGCGAATGTGCCTTGTGGGTGTCCTGTGAACGTGTGAACAAGAGAAGAACGGGGGACAGATTGAGGAACGACGTGTCAGTGGCGCTGAAAGGTGAAGATTGAAGGCAGGCGGGAAAAGTTTTCGCCCCCCCTCCCTCCAAAAGCCTGCACTTCATTCTTGTCACACTCGCTCCCGTGAGTCATTGTGGGAGGATTGTGCTGATCAGTCAGCATGTGCTGATATCACTGTCGACAAGAGATAGGAGAAAAGAGTATGTGAAAGTGGAGGTGAGGTGTGTGTATGTGTGTGTACTGCACGGGTAGGCATAGGCACAGTTGCCATCATTGGCACAGGGGAGGGGAGGGAAATCACTGGCACACTGGCATAAGTGTGAGTGAGAGGATTTTTTGTTTAAAATAAAACATTTAAAGTTATACTATGCAACTTTTTCAATTAAACACATCTTAAATTTGAAGAAGACCCACCCTGTGAATTTCAGCCTCTAAGCCTTCTCTAAATATGTAATCTACGATCCTGGCCGGAGACCGGATTTCGTGGCAAAATTACGTCATCTCTATCCTTCCGTATACGTTGACTCCCGGATCATACACTACCAGCCAATCACAACGCGGATCATACACTACCGGGCCAATCACGGCGCGTCTTGCCGTCTTCTCAGGAAGTAGCTTGCCTCAAAAGCAGTGTTTACTCTGGTGTAGGAGTAGTAGCATGTAACTCCCGAACGCCTGGTCGTAAAGGGACGCAAGACCCCTCTACGGATGCGTCTCGACAAGGCGCAGGCAGACGTGGTGGTCCACTGCCCTGCCCCGGTGGTCCCGGGTGAAAAACGTCAGAAAAAAGCAGAGGTGACCATGGTTTGCTATACCGCTACTGACCAGTAGTTGAGCAACTTACACAGTATAGCTTTAAAATATTTAGTCAATTAAATTAAGTCCCCTCACATCTGTTTGCAAATTACATCCTGCACACAATTCTACATTCATTCAAACTCTAACTGGGGAGGGAGTCTGGGAGGTAGGTGG